>NC_091748.1:78728635-78771135 GCF_043380555.1 Nothobranchius furzeri
TGTGAACATAGTTTATTTAGAGTTTCTTTTTTACATTAATGGTATATTTTTTTACAGTAAGATGCCCAAATTTTTATTTGAGACTCGCCGAACGGCATTGAATTCACAGATAAAAAAGATGTGGGTTCAACTTTCATTTTGGAACAATTTTTCAAGCAAGGGAAGGGAATGATCTGAGCATGCAGGAGGACTGACCCATCATAAACCTTTGTCGCTGTGCTGAAGAAAAAGGTACAGAACCACATTATTTAATTAATTAGCTGCATGTTCTCCTGTCCCCCCCCCCCCCCCCCCCCCCCCCCGGCCCCACGAGACTGTCTTAGCTGTTATTTTCGTTAAGGAGTGTGCACGTACAGCATGCACGCCTCGTGCACGAGCCTACTATTGAAGCTGCTGTTACGCTTTTGGCCTGAGGGGGCAATCGCGAGCATAAAAACTCAAAACTTTGTAAAGTCCCTTTAAGGTGATCAGGTGTTACCTTGCTGCCTCCATCTGCAGCTTCTGATCCTGCAGCTGCAGCAGAGGATGAGCTGCAGTTCTCCGGTTCTCCAGCAGGGGGCTTCTCAGCTCCAGACAGCTGCACACAGAAAGGAAACCAGACCGTGTCTGACCCGGTTCTGATCCAGTCCTGCAGGTTCGTCTCCTGTTTCTGAGGTTGCTTACAGTCAGGCCCAGACTCAAGACGTTTATTGTTGTGAAAGTAAAAAACGTAGCAGATTACAATCAGCTCATTTTACTGCATGTTCTGATTTGATGTTCTTTTGGCTTTCACTTTTGGGGGTAAAGCAAGTTTGGAGTTATTAATCTGAACAGGTTTTACTCCAGTGTGATGATTTACCACAAAAATCACCTCTAAAAGGTTCATTTCTCCACCTGCATGCTAATCCTGACAGCTTTTAAGCAGGTCACGTTACTCTGGGACTGCTGAAAACCCCTGAAACTGAGCATTCCTCCTCCAAGCTGCACACGAACATCCTCAGAAGGTCTGGAGCTAAAAACACAAACAGCTTCATTTGAATTCACAGACTGAAATCCTCAGAGACCCATATGAAAGCCTTCAGCCCCTCCTGCTACCATCCCATCACCATGGCAACGCCTCAGGGTGTGATGTGTGTGTGAAGACGAAGACCAGGGAGACAAAGAGCTGAGCTGTTTTCCGTCTGTTAAACAAAGGAAAGCTGAGTTTTCTGGACCGCCTGGATCAGTGGCTCTGATCCAAACCACCTCCATTAAAGCAGCAGCAGCAGCGAGCCGACAAAATGGAGTCCGGCGAGCTGAGACTCAAGATAAGTGTGTGTGTTACCGGCATCGACACGTCTGCACCGCTGCCACCCCGGTGACCCGCAACACCGTTTTAGTTGTTTTAACACGAAAGTTATTTCCTGATGAAGCAGTTTACACGATGTTACCGTAAACTCCCACAGCATTCTGGGAAAATATGTAGGACACTGATTCACAATAAAGTCATTCAATGACTTAAACACCCTCCAGCATTTATTTATTTTTAATGAGTAATTTTTGTAAATTTTTCATTTATTTACTTTTAAAAATATTTAATTTTTGCTGATTCATTATTTTTACTTTAGGAAAAATGTTATTTTGAGGCTCCTGATCTCAGCTTTGGGGATCGGATTTTAGGTTCCTGTTCCTGTTGAAGCCGCACTTCTCCTTAGTCCACACCCTGGACTCACACCACCATCTCAACTCAATTCAAAAATACTTTATTAATCCCAGAGGGAAATTGATTGCTGTAGTAGCTCAGAATAATAATAATAATCAAGTCATCAAAGAGTTGTTGTATATTACAATGGCTGTTGGCAGGAAGGATCTCCAGTAGCGGTCAGTGTTGCAGCCAAACTGAAGAAGCCTCTGACTGAAGACTGGTTTGAATTTCCTCTTTCTCCGTCTCCGTTTTGCTCCCGCTCTGCACCCACGCTTCTTGCGTTTTAGCTCGTTTGGAATTTGTGGCTTCAGTTGAGGTATTATTTCAGCCTTCCCAATGTTAATCAGCTGCTCCCGATTGTAAACCAGCTTGTTGCCATGGTTACGCATCATAACAAATGTTTAAAAAGTGAAAAAATAGCAGTAAAAATCCTCCAAGCTTCACAGCACCAGAAACAGAAAAGTAAAGTGTCCAAAAAATACAGGTTTTCTTGAGAAACTAGAAGAAAAAATGTCCAAAAAAAGGCAAAACTTACATATAGACAACAGAGCTACTCCAACAGGCAGCCACCCAGAGCAGCGCAGTTCCGGAACAGATCTCCTGTCCACATCCTCTACAACCATCGGACCTGCCGCCTCTCCTCCACTGAACTTCACCCAGTCCACCACTGCTAAGAACTGGTTTAAGACCATAAGAACAATTCAAACACCAAGCTTATTGTTCTCTTGGTTCTCTGGTTCCGCCTCGTATTCACGATTGTTTATTCTTCCGTTTTAGATTTCCGGTCCGTTCCTGTTCCTGCTTTTCTGGGTCAGCGCCCTTAGTTTTTCCTTCGCTTCATTTAATAAAATATTTTACTCTTTTACTTGCCTGGTTTTCACGTGTGGTTCTTCACGTCCTGGGTTAAGCCCGCAACATGACAACTCCGCTTCAGTGGCCATGTTTATGACAAACTCAGCGGTGTGGTGTGTGGCGTACGCTGCTCAGCGCTGATTGGCTCGGTTGGTATTCACAGGGGGCGGGGTTATTGACTAGGAGAGTTCCCAGACCCTTAGAGGAGGAGTCTGGCAGGCCAGGCTAACGCGTGTCAGCTTTGTTTCCATGTTAGTGTCTCCTTATTCTGAACGGTGGCTGAGAAGTGAAAAGAGGAACCGATTCTTTATTTTGATGCCGGCATTCTGAGCCAACTCTGCTACCCGGCAACAGCCAATCACAGAGCAGCTTTAAAACACCAACTGTCTGCCTGGGAGTCTGCTCTGAGCAGGAAAGGAGATGTGGACCCTGCAGTAAAATCAAGCCTTGAAGGCTATTTAACAAACGGATGATCGTTTTGGTTCTGATCGGTTCTGGGAAACTAAAAATAATGGACCACAACTTTCTGCCTAAGCAAAAGGGCAGAAGATGGAGCTCAGGTTCTCACTTACATGCACAAAAAAAAAAACCAAAAGCCGGTTTTAAAAACTTTTCGTCACATCACAAAAAAAAAAATCGCCATTTCTGCAGGCGAGACTCTTTTCCTTCAGTTTCTGAAATCAGCTGATTCATGTGGGCCCGGAGCCGGCAGCCAGACCCGCCCGGAGCCCAACACCAGAATTTCATCAAAGCAGAAACCAGAATCTCTGCTTCCTGCAGCCAATCGCGTAATCAGACTGAAGTATGGAACCAAACCGGTCGGACCAGAACCGGCTCCAGACTGGAAGCTTCAGAGGAAACCTCCAGTTCTGCGGTCTCGCTGCTGGAGGTCTGAAATCACCTCGTTTGTTTTTCTGTTTTAAATGAAGACTGAATGAAAGCGGCGACAGAAGCAGCTGTGAGTATCTGGGATTAGATTAACAAGCCTGAACATGAGCAGATTAAACGCTCAGCCTCCAGTTTCCCCAATCCAGCAACTTCCTGTTTTTGTTTCATGTGTTTAAAGTCAGCAGGTTCAGCTGAACGGGACGCGCGTGGGTTTCATCACCTTCAACACCACAGCTCCAGATTATCATCAGAGACGGACCTCGTGTCCTCACCAAGACTCGAAGACACACGGTCAAGATCAAGAAAACGGACAAAACCTCTCCGCACCACCTCCAGCAGCTCTTAACTCATGCAAACGGGAAGCATTTTCCTGTTATTCAGGATGGAAGTTCGACCTGTGAGCCCGTCCTGCACCAGCAGCCCTGCGACTGTCCAATCAGAATCTAACGACTATGTCTGAGGAAGTGCAGCTGAAGGCTTGAGTCGTGGAAGCAAGAATTCCCAATCCAGATCCCACCTGGATGCATCTGTGCAGACGTTTTCCAGAAACAGACTTGGGAAGCATCTCATCTCACTCCTTTTACTTTTTATTTTTACTTTAGAATAATCCTCCTCTGGAAATAATCCTTTGGCTCAAATGACAACTTTTCTAAATATCTTATTTTTTCAGATTCACGCAAAGAAACATCTAAAAAACACAGAAATCCACTTATTTCTGTTAGTTTCGCACATTCCTGATTTTACAGGAGATTCATTTTAACATCAAATCGACACAATCAGAGCAGAAACGCTCAGAATGAGTCTCCCTGAAGAAGCGTCTGATGACAGCCATCGGACGGAGACCGAGCTGGAGGAGGGCGAGGAACGGGACCTCCAGGAGCTGAGCAGCAAACGCGTTCAGACGGAGACAAGGACCATCAGCCCCCTGACGCTCTTCAAAGAAGACTTCAACCAGCTCAAAGAGGAAATGGGGAGAAAGTTTAAAGTCAAGGTCGCAAATCCGACCACGGAGAAGCTGGTTAGGCCTCTGAGTCTGAGTCATCTCAAAGAGGACCTGAACCAGCTCAAGGAGGACATCTCCAGTGTCTTCAGAATCAACGTTTCAAAAGACCAAGAGAAGAAAGACGAACGCCAGCAGGACAACTCCAAAACCTCCAAAACCAACGAGGCCTTCAGGAATCTGTTCAGGGGGGACAGAACTCCGAAGGCACAAGACACCAAGGAGAGCTTCAGTGGAACCAAGCAGAACCCAAACATCACGGAGAACAACGTGAGCAAGTCTAGGAACAGAGAGACGAACGGCCCTGAGAGGAGGAGATGTGCGGAAACACAGCAGAGCTGGAGGACGCCGGCGCCACAGACAGGTACCACAGCGGTGTTGTTATCAGCTGCAACCGTGGCTCTGAGCGCCAACGCGGGTTTGAGCCAAACGCAGACGTCCGTGCTGCACGCTTCACGCGTTTGATGCGTTCCAGATCGTGCTCCTGCTGCTGATCAGAAACACGGGAGCAAAGAACTGAATTCTGGTGTTCCTCTTTTAGCAGGAGGAGAACTGGAGACTCCAAACGTTGGAATAAACCTGTTCACGCTGACTCCCAGGTGAGTTAAATCAGTCGGACCAGAACCAGAATAAAATCACTGAGATGACGTTCTGGTTCTGCTCCTACAGGGTTCAGACAGCAGGAGACGTGTGGTCGCCTAAAAACTGTGAGTTCTCCCACCTTCTACATCCTTGTGTGTGCGTGTGTGTGTGTGTGTGTGTGTGTGAGTGTCCGTGCATGTGTGTGTGTGTGTGTGTGTGTGTGTGTCCTGTCACTGTGACACGATTGATGATGCGCCCTGGCTAGTTGGCCAAGGGAGATCGCTGTTTGGCTGACTGAAGAAGTCAGCATTGACGGCTTCAGCAACGCTGTGCCACTCCGTGGATTTTCTCTTATTTGTTTTGCAAAAGCACTTCCTTTCATTTCTCCACCTCACCCACAGGTACCTCAACTTCTGCTTCTGCAGTGTTGGGAGTAACGCCGTTTAAATTTAACGGCGTTCTTTTTTAGGTAACGGAATAATCGAATTAATTACTTTTCCCGCCGTTGCAACGCCGTTACCGTTACTGGGGACGGAAGGTTGTGCGTTACTATGTGCTTGTCGAACGTTGAGCAGCAGCGTGAGGCTTTCTGACCGCCACACTTCAGCTGCAGCCAGGGAGAGAGAGGTCGGTAACGCACTTACAAACACGATGATGATTGGCCGGGTGGGCGGAGACCCTCACCGTCTCAGTCGCTGCCTGCTGTAGACCCAACAGAGCAGTGATGGGAATAACGCCGTTTAAAATAACCACGTTAATAAAAAAATATTTCTTTCTGTAACGAGCAAATTAATTAATTACCGTCTTCTTTTAACAAAACGATCGTTTCTGTTACTGATAAGGAAATGCGTGCGTTAAGCAGCGCGGTGTATTGAAGCTGTCATCAGCTGATCAGGAGCTGAAGAGGAGGATGTTTCCATCCAAGCGCATCACGGCCGTGAAGAACGAGGAAGACGTGATGAATATCTACGGCTGCAGGTGCGGGTCTGCAGCCGTGTCCTTCTTAGCGTGACAGCGGGACGTCCCGAAGGTCCGCTCACCTGTTCACCGCTCAGACGTCCTGATCTTCTACCTTCCTAGATCATCCAGCTGTAACCTGTTTCTGATCATGTGTTCAGTCCCGCTGTAACACTGATGCATCAGTCTCAGACGTCATGGAGCTCAGGTGTTATCAGAACTACCTGTGTGTGTTCACCACCCAGCTGCAGCTCTTCTGTGGTTGGGTCTGACCCACGTTAGTAAATGTAAGTCCTCCATCAGGCTTGTGCCTCTTCTAGTGTCATTTTAAAGGATTTTATTTATTTATTTAACCGTTACTAGATTACCAGCAACAGAAATGCTGCTAAAAACACACAATTATGTGAAGCTGGAAAAATTAGAATACTGTGCAAAATTACATTTATTTCTGTAATTTAACTAGACCGAGAGACCATTTAAAGGCTCATGAACCTTTACAGGTGTTTCTATTTGCTATTTTAAATTTTAGCTGATTGAGGTCTTGTTAAATATCACACAGTGACCTTTTAATAGTCTAGATAATTGTAATGTTCCTGTTAGTAGTTCCTCCTGTTAAGTGCTTATTTATTTAAATTATTCAGGTTTATAAAAACATTTGGACATTTTATTATGTTCCAGGCATTTATATTTCACTATTGTAGTAATTTTTGCATGCTTTAATGAAAAAAGTAACTAAGTAGTTATTTTTCTTAGTAATTAGTTACTTTTATAATCTTGTAACTCAGTTAGTAACTGAGTTACTTTTTTGACAAAGTAATCAGTAACTAAAACTAATTACTTTCTTAAAGTAACGTTCCCAACAGTGTGCTTCTGTGAAATAACGCTTCCTTCATCTGCGGTCGTGATCGAAATGCTGCAACAGCCGGCTTATGTATATGCGTGAGGTCCACAAGGCACTCTGCAGTGACCATTTATGGCAGTAAGTGGGCGTGGTGAGGGCGGGATGTGACTAAAAAGCAGCTGAGAAACATTATCGTTAGTCTCGTTGTTTTGTCTCGCTTATTATAAAGAAGCAGAAACTAGAAATGTTGTCTCCAGCTCGTAGTTTCCGTTAGTTTCTCACACAGTAACCGTTTCCATCAGTGACTAAAAGGTCGAGGGGGTTCGACACGTACGTGAGCCTTGAGGGGGACCATCAGACCAGGAGGACTCTGACTGTTCCTTCTTGTTGGTTTTGAAAGATTTGGAACAAATTATTGTTGATGCTTCATTAGATTTTATGGTTCTCGGTTCTTTTTAACCAACAGTTGCCACCTATCTGACCCTTGACCCCAACACCGCCTACCCAGAGCTTCGATTAGCAGAGGGCAACAGGAAGGCGATTCGCGACTGGATGGCGCCTCCACCCCCGGAACACCCGGATCGGTTTGTGGAGTGTCCTCAGGTCCTGTGCAGGGAGGGGCTACTGGACTCGGTTTACTGGGAGGTGGTGTGGACCGGCGGAGTGGACATCGGAGTTACCTACAACAGCATCTCCAGGTACAAGGACACGACCAGCTGCATTCTGGGACACAACGAGCAGTCCTGGAGTCTGGAGTGCGCAGAGGGATGCTACACGCCGTGCCATGGCAACAGGAGGTTCAAGTCCGTCTCACCTGAACCCTTCAGCCACAGGGTCGGGGTGTACCTCAACTGGCCTGCAGGAACTCTGTCCTTCTACTGCATCTCTCAGGACGCCATGGTTCACCTGCACACCTTCAGCTCCACCTTCTCAGAGCCGCTGTACCCTGGATTCTGGGTGTGGTCCTTAGACGGCTCTGTGGCGCTGTGTCAGGTGGAGCTGGAGTGGGAGCGACAGCTGCGGTGAAGCTGCAGATGTGTTTCTACGTGTGGTGCTCATGCAAGCTGTTATTCAGTGAAAGCAGACCAACAGCAGAATCTGGGAAGTACTGCTCACAAGCGAGTCCAGAACATGCAGCTGAAGAGTCCAACTAACTCAGAACGCTGCAGAAGCATCACAGGATGGTCTGGTTTCTAGAAGGACAGCAAAGAAGATACATCGCCCCAATAAACCGGTGGGGAACAGACTGAAGGTCCGGGGATCGGACTAGGGTTGTCACGTTAACCGGTGTAGCGTAAACCCCGGTAAAAAAAGTTGACAAAATATTAACTGTCTTGTTTTTTAAAACTATATTATCTCGGTGGATTACCGTGGCTGTGGTGTAGGCGCGGTGACCCTTACCAGCCACCGTATCATCGGCTGAAGTTGCCGGCGGCACATGCGCACTTTGTTGTTTACAACCAAAACTTCCTCGAAGCTAAAGCTGAAATAATGGCCAAAGGAGGAGACGGCAGCGCTCAGGAGGACATTTATTATCACTCAGAGAAGACAAAGTGGGAAGTACGGGCATCTTTTGGATATTTGAAGAATGCCGAGGGACAGCTGATAGAAGACGGCTATCCTGTTTGCAGCACGTGCAGAAAAAGTGTCTGTGAAAGGCAGCAACGCTTCAAATCTCATGACACATCTGCGTGACCATCACCCACAACTCTACAGTCAACGCAAGGCAAGCTAACGTTAGCGCTTTAGCTAAAATGCGTGATCAGAGGATTTGGGTTGAGGGAGAATGCAACGAGTCGCTATATAAAGCAGCCGCAGCGCCGCTACCTGCATATAAACCGTGTCGCGGACACCGCCATGTTGAAATGACGCTATGCATTACGGGGCTCCCAGGGGCAGATAAGAGTTGGTCTCTCTCCGAGAATAATTATGAATTTAACAACGATTACTGCCTGATGACATTTTCCCACATCTGCAAAGCTCACTGGAAGGACACAAACCGAGGACAATATTCTCCTGATATAGGGTTTATTACTCAAGTAAGGGTACAAAAGTATCTGATTAGAAGGCTACTTGAGTACTGAGTATCATCTGGTCTAATATTTTTAAAATGATGACATCAAACAGACATAAAATAAGAAGTTATGGGCAAATATTGGTATTTTAAAGACTGAAGGGGAAAAATGTAAACAAATAAACAACATAATTACAAAATAACACATTTTAGGCAAAATTTAGACACAAACTGAGGACAATATTTTCCTGATATACAGGGTTTATGTAGTTGTCTGGAAATGTAAGAAGTTTTAAAAAAAAGTACCGCGATAATACCGAAAACCGTGATAATTTTGGTCACAATAACCGTGAGGTTATATTTTCACACCGTGACGACCCTAGATCGAACTACCGAGGACTGGATCATTCAAAACATCTGGAGAAGAACACGTGAGAGCTCCCATCAGTCCTGTGTCCTGCACCAGTGAAGCTTCCCGAGACAATCTGGCAAACTCCAGAAGCTGAACTCTGGTGCTCAGCAGAAGCTGGTGGACAGCAGGTCAGGATGAGCTACAGATCAACGAAAACCCCAAAGCAGCAAACGGTGGCAAGTTCAGCAGATCTGACCTGCAGCTGGGTCTCCTGACTCCCTCGGACCTCCTGCAGCTCCTTCTCCAGCTGCTCCAGACGAGCCACATGCATCTGCAACACACACACACACACACACACACACACACACACACACACACACACACACACACACACACACACACACACACACACACACACACACACACACACACACACACACACAGTCAGTTTTCCTTTCTCTGGTTTCTGCATCTGTGACAAACATCTGGAGACACGACCAGATGTTTTTCCCTCCCGCCTCACCTGCGTCCTGTGCACCATCTCCTCGTTAGTGCCGAAGCGTTCCTCCATCACCGATCGGACCCGCTGAACCTCAAACTCCAGCTGCTGCCGGATCAGATCCATCTGTAGGGAAAACTGCAGCAGAGGTCAGAGGTCAGACCGACAGTCACAAAAACTACAAATAAATAGAATCGTCTGTTACCGAGGTGATGAATTGTTTGGACTTCCTGGTTGGCTGAGGACTCTTCCGGGCTCATTCTCGTTAGGAAACAGATATTAGGTCTCTGCCGAGTCAGGCTTTAAAACTAATCCTGCATTTAATGTGCTTCCCAAGTCGGGATTTAAATTTGGCAAAGATGAAATTTCCAGTTGCAATCCATAAAACTGGAAAAACATGTTGGAAGATTTGAAGTTCCATTTAGGAAGTCAGAAGCAGACATTTTCACCTTCTCAGTGACCCAGTGGTAGAGTATCCGCTCAGTCAGTCAGTCAATCAGTCAATCAATCAACCAACCAATCAATCAATCAATCAATCAATCAGTCAATCAATCAATCAGATTTTATTTATGAAGCACTTTTCAAGCAAAGTGCTTTACAGAAAGACCCCAAATTCCCATAACAGTTTAAAAACATTAACACACACACACACACACACACACACACACACACACACACACACACACACACACACACACACACACACACACACACACACACACCAGTAACAATTTATATTCAGCTGAGTCCAGATGAGCCAAGTAAGGTGAGGCAAGCAAACGCCATCAGAGGAGCCGTCTGCCCCGGCAGCATCAGGTCTTCCACACTAAGTCAGGGCGCTGAGAGGAGGGGGAGCATAGACCCCCACCTCCACTTAAACACTACCTACATGTAGAGCGCCCAGGAAGCTACAGTCGACCACCGCCCCCGGGGCAGAGGGCTCCTACAGAGAAAACTCTGAGCCCTGGGACCGGGAGATTGGGGTACAGACCCCGGTCAGGTCTGACCTCCGATCGGGACCCACTCGGCTTTAAGGGGTTGGATGGGGGGGGGGGGTGTAAACCACCAAATAGTTCCAGATCCCCACGAGGACGGGGCAAATGTGGAGATGACTCCACCAGTGTGTGATGAAGACTAGGACCTTTAACTTCTGGCTGTGCTCAGACTAGCTGCTAGCTTAACAGTCCTAGAGGACATATGCTCTATTTCTCTAAACAGAGTCTTTTCAGAGGGCTAGCTACAACACATAGGACAGGAAACACTTTGAACTGCCCCGCTTCCTGTTAGCGTCTTACTGTCACCATTTAAAACCCAGTGACAGAGGGCGGAGCTTAACTCAACTGCTTTTTTTAGGATGTTTGGGAGTGTTTGAGCGTTTTCCCGCGTCTCACCATGTCGATGCGAGGCAGCTGGGCCAGCTTCTGTGACAGCACCTCCAGCTGGCTGAAGTACCAGCAGCGTTCCCGTTCCTCACGGTCGATCTCTCCCAGAAGAAGATTCCTACAGAAGAGTTTATTTGGTCAAACCAGCCTCTTCCTGTCTGGACCGAAGGTCGCATCGCTCCCACGTGCACCCCACCTCTCTTTGTACAGCTCCTCCAGGTGATGGTCGCTCAGCCGTCCATCTGCTCCACTGATCACTGCTGTTTTGGGCGGAGCTCCGTCCAGGAAGTGATGCGGCAGCATGATGGCCGCGGCGTCCCCGCTGGATGACACGCCCTGACGTGACGTCACTCGGAGAGGGCTCCTGGCTCGGTTCGCCACCGAGGAGGAGGAGGAGCAGCAGGAGGACGAAGGCAGAGCCAAGTGGTCGCCTAACTCCACACCAATGGCAGGCCCCACCCCTGAGACACCTGTTAGCCCCGCCCCTCCCAGACCAGCTGTCAGCAGCCGCAGGTTGTGAGGTTGGTGCTTGAGTTCATAGTAGTTGGTGAGGTCCATATGGAGCTCTGCAGGAGGAAGAGGAGGATGAAGATGCCAGTTATCTTTATTTTGTTTATTTTACAGCTGATTTTTATCCCTTTATAATAAAAACACTAAAATGTTCGGTTTCTCTGTCACTGGGAGAACTGGTTTTCTGCTCTGGCTGCTGCTTAACTGGACTAACGAGTAAAACTCTGAGCGATCCAAAGGGATCTTTCGTTGATGTCAGCATAGTTGACTGAGTAATGATCTTAATGATGTCTGGATTTGGGATTTTAAAGGTTAACTCTGTTCTGGTTTTAAGACTTTGGTCGACTTGGTCGTGTTTGTAAAACACCTTCAGCTCGCTGAAACTTTTAATAAAGTTTTAACGAGATGTTTTAATAGTTATGTTGTCTTTTAGCCGTTAACCTTTTTGAGAATTTACTCGTTTTGCATTATTTTAATCACGCTTTCCATCTGTTTGCACTTGTTTTTAGAGCCTTTTATAACAATTAACCCCATTTTAAATCCACTATCATGTTTCTCATGTTATCCCCTCCACATTTAACACCTCCTGTGGGACGTAACCAACAACATGATGATGTCAGCGGTAAAAACGGTTAAAATGTTTGATTAGTGAGTTATTTATCTGTGTGTGTGTGTGTGGGGGGGGGGGGGGATGAGTCATTAACAACAGCTGCAGAAGTAAGTTTTCATTAAATGTCATCATATTATCTAAAATATTACTAGAAATGCAACCTTGCAGTCCAATTAAAAAAAAAACTTCTAATTTTGTCTCGTCTGGAGCTGAAAAACCAAATTTAGTTCTTCAATTAGATCTCAACTACAGCGTGAGTCTGATGTAGACGTCAGCATTAACCCTGAATAATCCTTCAAAATGGTATAAATGCATCCTTTTATTATCATTGTTCCAGAAATGCGTTTTGACGGATTCGGAGTGGGATCAGGTTCATTCAGCCTTAAATGGGTCAATAAATAATAACATTGATTCCCATTTAAAGAAACATTTTACCCCAAACCGCTAACGTGGCTTTTGTTCTGTTTTACACCTTCACTGCTTCAGATCTTCTTCGGGTATAAAACTAAAAAATAAACCAGAATGTTACATCAATATCGCCAAACAAATCCAGAAAGTAAAATCTTTTACAAACAAAAATCCCAACGTGCTTCCAAATAAAAACAAATAGTAACAACACAAACAATAATAATGATGATAATAATGATCATTATTATTAGAAATAAAGGCCAGAGGTGCCACAATAAACTACAAGCGGATAAAGGAGTAGCTTACATAATACAGTGTGTTTAAAACAATGATTGTACTGAAATTAAAATCTAACGCTGGTCTGGTTAAACGGAACTGTTGGGCTGAAATGTTCAGACTTAACCAGCTCAGATGGATCTGGTGCTCAAAGGTCGAGGAAGAGCAGGTCCAAATCCGTCAGACGTCAACAAACTCATTTAAGGTCTCTCAGACCAACATTTAGATTGAACAGATTTGGTGATGGAGGCATTTAATCTACATTCAGAAAGACGGCAGACATGAACCCGGTTGAATCTGATCCTGTTTCATGATTCTGGTCTCTGGTTTGCAGCTGCAGAAAGCAGACCTCCTGAAGAAGGTTTTCATGTCTAATAAATGTTTTAAAACCAAATCAAACCTTTGAGCTGATGAAGAACGTCGCTCCTCCCAGACGATGCCAGGGTTCCCGCCTCCTGCTCCAGTTTACTCTGAAGCTGCTTCAGAACCTCCTGCATAAGAGGAGGAGCCACAGAGTTAAACCCAGACAGGAATAATCCCCTCACCCAAAAATTAAAAACTCATGAAAAAGGATCGATCGTCATCCTGCAGACCCACCCTCTGCTGTAGAACCACCTACTGCTGTAGACCCACCCGCTGATGCAGACACACCTGCTGCTGCAGACACACCTGCTGCTGCAGACCCACTCGCTGATGCAGACACACCTGCTGCTGCAGACCCACCCGTAGCTGCAGACCCATCCTCTGCTGTAGACCCACCTACTGCTGAAGACCCACCTGCTGCTGCAGACCCACCTACTGCTGCAGACCCACTCGCTGATGCAGACACACCTGCTGCTGCAGACACACTTACTGCTACAGACCCACCTGCTGCTGCAGACCCACCTACTGCTACAGACCCACCTGCTGCTGCAGACCCACCTACTGCTACAGACCCACCTACTGCTGTAGACCCACCTGCTGCTGCAGACCCACCTACTGCTACAGACCCACCTACTGCTGTAGACCCACCTGCTGCTGCAGACCCACCTACTGCTACAGACCCACCTGCTGCTGCAGACACACCTGCTGCTGCAGACCCACCTACTGCTACAGACCCACCTGCTGCTGCAGACCCACCTACTGCTGTAGACCCACCTGCTGCTGCAGACCCACCTACTGCTACAGACCCACCTACTGCTGTAGACCCACCTGCTGCTGCAGACCCACCTACTGCTACAGACCCACCTGCTGCTGCAGACCCACCTACTGCTGTAGACCCACCTGCTGCTGCAGACCCACCTACTGCTACAGACCCACCTGCTGCTGCAGACACACCTGCTGCTGCAGACACACCTGCTGCTGCAGACACACTTACTGCTACAGACCCACCTGCTGCTGCAGACCCACCTACTGCTACAGACCCACCTGCTGCTGCAGACCCACCTACTGCTACAGACCCACCTACTGCTGTAGACCCACCTGCTGCTGCAGACCCACCTACTGCTACAGACCCACCTACTGCTGTAGACCCACCTGCTGCTGCAGACCCACCTACTGCTACAGACCCACCTGCTGCTGCAGACACACCTGCTGCTGCAGACCCACCTGCTGCTGCAGACCCACCTACTGCTACAGACCCACCTGCTGCTGCAGACCCACCTACTGCTACAGACCCACCTGCTGCTGCAGACCCACCTACTGCTACAGACCCACCTACTGCTGTAGACCCACCTGCTGCTGCAGACCCACCTACTGCTACAGACCCACCTGCTGCTGCAGACACACCTACTGCTACAGACCCACCTGCTGCTGCAGACCCACCTACTGCTGCAGACCCACCTGCTGATGCAGACACACCTGCTTATGGAGACCCACCTACTGCTGCAGACCCACCTACTGCTGTAGACCCACCTACTGCTGTAGACCCACCTGCTGCTGCAGACCCACCTACTGCTACAGACCCACCTGCTGCTGCAGACACACCTGCTGCTGCAGACCCACCTACTGCTACAGACCCACCTACTGCTGTAGACCCACCTGCTGCTACAGACCCACCTGCTGCTACAGACCCACCTGCTTCTGCAGACCCACCTACTGCTACAGACCCACCTACTGCTGTAGACCCACCTGCTGCTGCAGACCCACCTACTGCTACAGACCAACCTACTGCTGTAGACCCACCTGCTGCTGCAGACCCACCTACTGCTACAGACCCACCTGCTGCTGCAGACACACCTGCTGCTGCAGATCCACCTGCTGCTGCAGACCCACCTACTGCTACAGACCCACCTGCTGCTGCAGACCCACCTACTGCTGCAGACCCACCTGCTGATGCAGACACACCTGCGTATGCAGACCCACCTACTGCTGCAGACCCACCTACTGCTACAGACCCACCTACTGCTGTAGACCCACCTGCTGCTGCAGACCCACCTACTGCTACAGACCCACCTGCTGCTGCAGAAACACCTGCTGCTGCAGACCCACCTACTGCTACAGACCCACCTACTGCTGTAGACCCACCTGCTGCTACAGACCCACCTGCTGCTACAGACCCACCTGCTGCTGCAGACCCACCTGCTGCTGCAGACCCACCTACTGCTGCAGACCCACCTGCTGCTGCAGACCCACCTACTGCTGTAGACCCACCTACTGCTACAGACCCACCTACTGCCGTAGACCCACCTGCTGCTGCAGACCCACCTACTGCTACAGACCCACCTGCTGCTGCAGACACACCTGCTGCTGCAGACCCACCTACTGCTACAGATCCACCTACTGCTGTAGACCCACCTGCTGCTACAGACCCACCTGCTGCTACAGACCCACCTGCTGCTGCAGACCCACCTACTGCTACAGACCCACCTGCTGCTGCAGACCCACCTGCTGCTGCAGACCCACCTACTGCTGCAGACCCACCTACTGCTACAGATCCACCTACTGCTGTAGACCCACCTGCTGCTACAGACCCACCTGCTGCTACAGACCCACCTGCTGCTACAGACCCACCTGCTGCTGCAGACCCACCTGCTGCTGCAGACCCACCTGCTGCTACAGACCCACCTGCTGCTGCAGACCCACCTGCTGCTGCAGACCCACCTACTGCTGTAGACCCACCTGCTGCTACAGACCCACCTACTGCTACAGACCCACCTGCTGCTGCAGACCCACCTGCTGCTGCAGACCCACCTACTGCTACAGACCCACCTGCTGCTGCAGACCCACCTGCTGCTGCAGACCCACCTACTGCTGCAGATCCAAATGATTAAAATAATAAAATCTGATGCTGACTTTTACTAAATATTAACTCATCTTGGACCTTTTTTGGCAGCAGAATGCAAACATCATTAAAAATGTGGCTCCACGAACCTTCATGCCAAACGTCTCTGTCTCCAGTTTGGACAGATGGTTGGAGTTGTCCTCCAGCTCCCTCCTCAGGTGGGAGTTCTCCTTGCGGAGAACCTCCACCTGGTGGGCCAGCTGGTCGTAAGAAGCCATGGCGTTGGCCATCTTTAGTCTCTGTAGCGCCTCCTGCAGGAGAATACACCACCAGGAAATGGTCAGAACTACATCATCACTGATGCTGCAAACTGAAACAGAAGAAAATTAAATCCCTTCTTGTCCAAATCAGCCAATCGGGACGCCCCAATTCAAAGTGAAACAGGAAGTGAGTTATAGTGATGCCTCATCTTTGGTTTTATGAACGTTTCATCACTCAGACATGTATGCATCTGCTCAGGCCAGTTTCTCCTGCTGACTTTCTGCTGCTTTTGTGGCTAACTTCATCCATCTTTTGTGTCCTTGTTGCCCTGGTTTTTGTTTTCTGCAGTCCCAGTCTGTTATAGGATTTTCTCTTGTGCAGTTGTCTGTTACAGCTCAAGGATGCCATAGACATAAGGAGACGTGGTCACAAAACCATGAACAGAGACGATGGAGTATGCACATTGGATCATGCATGGGACGGTGCCATCAGCACGGAGGACGTAGGCAGCAGAGGGAGACATCGTCCTCCATCACCGGTGTAACGGAATGAAATGACTGTTTTCCACCCAAAAGTCATTTTTCCCTCTCCTCTGATACAGAACTAGTCTGCATGAGATACGGCCTCAAGGTCTCATGCATTTGCTCTAAACTGTTTTCTTTTCCAGCCCAACAGAAGAATGAAGACAAAGGACTCTTTCTTTTTAATGAATCAAAGAATTCTATAAAGCTAATCAAACAAAGTGTTAGTCAACAAATAAGATGTGAACGATCTGTGAAATCAAAATATGAATTACTTTATTATAATCCTATAGAATATAATAAGTAATATGACTTTAAATGTTTCCACTAGGACTGATCTCACGTAGCGTTAAAACATGACACATTGCTTTACTGATCCAATCAGAATCTGCCAGATCTGACGGAGGCGTGGTTTTGGTGGTGTTTGGTAAATCTGCCATCTTTTCATTCGACCATAAACCAAAACATCTGAAGTATAAAACTATGCCCACGTCATCTCTAACGCCAGTTCAAAGCGTTCTAGAGAAGTTGTCGGAGTGGCCAATCCATAACGTTCCTCTTCTGTCATGACTCCCATCCTTCACCCTCCTCCACTTCCTCATTATACCTTCATTCAGCTCACCTGGTTCCTCTCACCAAGCTCCAGCCAAGCCCTGCTTTCCCCAGCAACCTCTGTCAGCTTCAGTCAGCTCCATTCATTCCACCTGCTCCTGTAATCAGCCTCATCCCATACACCTGCTTCCCCTGCTATAAAAGAACCAGCCATCCAGTCAACAGATGCCAGATTATTACAGCCTTGCCAGTAGTTCTCCAGCCATCCACCCTGCCTGATCTTTGCCTCTGGACCTTGTTTTTTGCCTGACCCCTGTCTTGCTCTCTGCCTGCCACTTTGACCTTAGCCTGCCTCTGGACCTGCCTCAGCCTTGCCCTCCAGGTACCTCTACTTTAAATAAAGACTTTTTTAAAATATATTTTTACTGTGTTGGCGTCTTCACGGGTCTTCTGAGTTCAGTTCTTGACATCTTCAGCCGACAGAACCAACGACAAGCTGGATAAAATCTGTTGCTGTTCCACCTGCTGCAACGGTTCCTTTCAGAATAAAAGCTGAACCATCACGACCCAGGTTTGGGTCTTGTTAGATGCCGATAAACTGTCGTGACCCGGAAGTATCTCAAGACTGGACTGGTCGGCTGCCGCGGCTGTTCTACAAGCTTCGGCTCCACAAAGGTCAAGCTGGACCTTTACATCTCCTGATCTAGACGGGGACTTCCGCTAAGGGTACGTAGACCAACGGAATAGCGTTGAATGGGTTTATGAATCTCCTAACCAAAGCTTAACGCGAAGACATCACCTTCACTTCCCACCAGAACTAATCGTTTCTCCGGATTTGCTGGTTCTGATCAACATCCCACACTACACCATTCTCCGTCTCATTCACCTTAGTTACACCATACATTTAGTGTTAAAGTTAGTCTAGTTTCATTAGTTTAGTAATAAATCTTTAAACCTTTAAAACTTGACTCTCTTCTGTTGTCTCTGAGTGAGTACGAAGTGTTACATAATCCCTGCAATAAAAAGTTCCAATCTTCTGGTTAAACAGTACCCACAGATCCATCAGGTTGATTCCATATTTCCTATGGAATCTCATGGCTCATTAAATAACATGTAAATTAACCCTTTACACCGGAGATCTCTCATGGAGGCTAGGGATACTGGCTGAAACATGTCAGCTTCTAGGTAAACAACTATTACTTTTAGAACTATCTGGAATATTTTTCACTTCCTGGTTTCTGAAACTGGTCTCAGTTCAGTTTCTGAGTCAGAACATGGGAGGAAGGTGGGACCAGTTAGAGACCCAGACGTGAAAATGAAGGTGCTTTGGGACAAAGCTGACAAGAAAGATAAGAATAGAAAACAGAATATTAGCTTTTTTTTGTTGCTATTTCTCATTCCTCTTGGATCGTGGGGGTTTAGGTGGGAGCACCCCCCCCCCCCCCCCCCAAGAGATGTGCCTGGTGAGGAAACCAGGAAGCATCCTACAGCTAATCCAGGAGCTTTTAATCTGAGTTTTTAGAAACGTGTGTACACACCCGTGATGGCAAGCAGCATACACACACACACACACACACACACACACACACACACACACACACACACACACACGCATGCACGCACACAAACACACACGCACACGCACGCACGCACACAAACACACACGCACACGCACGCACGCACACACCCTGATATGTTTTTATCTTAAACTCAGATTATCTGTTCCTCCCACATAAAAATCCACACAGTTTACAGGAAATGACTAAAATAAGAATGGCGCCTGACTTCCTGTTTCGCAGCCTCGCTGGTTCGACCCGGACGTGTGAAATGTGAGGAGCTGATGTGAAAACGGCCGGCCCTCCAGCTGCTCAAAGGTTGGTCTGACGGGGAACATCTGGGTATGCTAGCACTGACTGATGCTGGAGTCTCTTCGTGCTGTTTGCTAAAATTTCTCTGAACTTTCCGCTGAGAAAACAACGTTTCCAGTAAAAACGTAAGGTGAGAAGCACTGAAGTCTGGACAAGAGAGACAAAACTAGATGATTAAGACACTTAAGATGGAGATGCTAGGTTTTCCATTTCAGCTGCACCCTCACACACTAGGAGAACTTCAGCTTTAAGCTTGCTGTACAAACTATTTCACACGTAGAGGACGCATTCAGGGAACAAATACGCATAAATCCAAATATTAACCATCAAACCAACCTGCTTTTGTTCAGATGCAAACCCAGGATGAGCCTGGAGAGAAACATCTCACAGCTCTGGAGGACTAACACACACCATGTTCTGGAAAGATCCTCAGAACCAGAGCTGAGGAACACCAACACCTCAGCACCCTCACCATCAGACCCACAGACCTGGAGCAGGACCAGATCAGGATTCAGACCCACAGACCTGGAGCAGGACCAGATCAGGATTCAGACCCACAGACCTGGAGCAGGACCAGATCAGGATTCAGACCCACAGACCTGGAGCAGGACCAGATCAGGGTTCAGACCCACAGACCTGGAGCAGGACCAGATCAGGATTCAGACCCACAGACCTGGAGCAGGACCAGATCAGGATTCAGACCCACAGACCTGGAGCAGGACCAGATCAGGGTTCAGACCCACAGACCTGGAGCAGGACCAGATCAGGATTCAGACCCACAGACCTGGAGCAGGACCAGATCAGGATTCAGACCCACAGACCTGGAGCAGGTCCAGATCAGGGTTCAGACCCAGACCCACAGACCTGGAGCAGGTCCAGATCAGGGTTCAGACCCAGACCCACAGACCTGGAGCAGGACCAGATCAGGGTTCAGACCCACTGATGCTTATTTTCCTTTCATCAGGAACAAAGACACATGACTTTAAAGATGAGGGTCCTCACAAAAATATAAATCTGAATGTTTTCTTAAAAGGTCCCCGGATGGTGTGTGTGTGTGTGTGTGTGTGTGTGTGTGTGTGTGTGTGTGTGTGTGTGTGTGTGTGTGTGTGTGTGTGTGTGTGTGTGTGTGTGTGTGTGTGTGTGTGTGTGTGTGTGTGTGTGTGTGTGTGTGTGTGTGTGTGTGTGTGTGTGTGTGTGTGTGTGTGTGTGTGTGTGTGTGTGTGTCTTTAATGTTCCCATCAAAGACCTTGGACATATTGATTTACATTCCTCAACCTCCTGTTGCCATGACAACAGACCCACATCCCGACCTCATTGCCATGGCAACACCTCTTCATCCCCCCCCACCACCCACACACACACACACAGCCGCATCAGCTGCAAAGCATGCTGGGTAGTAAAGGAGAATGTGAAACCACACCTCCCCCTCCACTCTCCTCACATCTTCCTTCCCAGCAAATCAAACAGAAGGACTTAACGAGCCTTTTGCAGCGCCCGCTAACAGTACAGTCACCATGGAAACGAGAGGCCCGACACGTGCGACCCCGATACGAGACGACAACATGAAAACGATGAAAACACAAGATTTTCTGTAAATCCAAATTTAAGCCTAAACATCAACCAGGAACAAGCAAATAAAAACAAACAGACGATAACAGAATGAAGAAAGATAAATTAGAGGAGGAGAGAAGGATCAACGTGAGACAAAGAAGAGGCGCTGAAATCTGCTGACGTGACAAAAAGCTTCACTCACGCTGCAGCTGCCCTGCAGAGACTGCAGCACATCAATGCGTAAACATCACGAGTCCAGAACATCCCTGAGCTCACCGTCGACTCCTCAGACACACGAAGCAGGACACCACCGACATGTTTGGAGCCCGGCAGAGGTCCATCTGAGCTCCTCCATCCGTGACAATCTGACTCGTCACGTGGAAGAGCATCATCTGTCTGAGAGAAACGGCCTGAGAGCAGATTACACTTCTCTGATGGGGGGGGGGGGGCCATTTCCAATCCCTCATTCTCCTCCGGATGTTGTTACCATGGCAACCAGACATCAAGAGGCGAGGCGAGAGAAGAGCATGGGGTGGTCTTTGTTTACATGAAAACTGGTTTTGATGTTTTTTACAAACCATAAAATCTTTTTTAGTTAGAAAAATCTCAAAATGCCAGCAAAGTTTTCTAAATGGTTACCTTTACAAAATTAAGTTAAAGGAGCAACGTGTAAGAATTCTACTGTGAAATAATCACAGAACAGTCTCAGTTGTGCTGGGAGGAGGGTTACACTGAAACAGGTTTTCTCCGTATTTAAGTGTGATGTAGTTGCTGCTTACAGTCCGTAAGGCCGCCAAACGCTGCAGCGCCGGCATCAGCAGCCCAACACCAGCAGAAAAAACACTCTAGAGTTGTTCAAAGAACCAAAGCCAGTAAGCAGGAGCGACCCAGAAGTTATTTCATGGCTTCTTTTTGTTTCGCCCTAATATCTGGTGAAGCAGGCTAGCGGCTAACGTTGAGCTAACATTGCTAATGGTGAATTAGAAGCAAATAGCCTGTGTGGTCAAAGTCTTGATCATACAGCGTTTATTTAGATCGAAATAAAAAACTAAAATTAAAACGTAAAAAAGTTGGAAAAATAATGGAAAAAATAAATAAAAGAAACACGGGGTAGGTGGTTATGAAACAGCTGGAAATAATTAAGGTCAGTGCGCGTGTCGCTCCACGTCTCAGAACGTCATCGCGCATTCCCCGAAACGTTTCGTGTCAGGGGAGGAAACTGGTTGTGAAAGTTCCTAGAGGAAGCACCAACGTGGTGATCCTCCGAAGCGGTGCTAATGACATTCATCTGAAGACTGGAGAGGCAGCCGCTAACCCCCAAATTCCACTACCTCCGCTCCGCTCTGGTCCGCCCCCGCTCGCTTCCGAACTCAATGTTTACTGGTACCCGCTCTACAACGGCTCCGCTCCGGTGCGGAGACCTGAGGGGGGCAAACAAGCATGCGCGGGATTTTCGAGATCTTGCGATACAGTCCGAGCAATAAACGCGGAAGTTAGATCCAAACACCCGTTGTGTGGGAGAAGCATCGGCATGAACTGTTTAATCTGCCCATCATGTGTGTTGAGAGATCAGCAGTGTTTGGATCAACAAAGTGTGACTACTTTGATAGTGGAAACTGTATTTATGGCTTACTTTTGTGCATTTAAACTTCAGCCGCCACTGATAGTTGTTAAAAGTTGTTAAACCTGTGCATATGAAACAAAAAACGCATTTTGTTTATCGATTTATTGTGAAAAACGGAAATTGTGCTTGCTCCTTTTCCTGTTGGGCCGTTGTGATTTCTGTCCATTTACTGCAGAGGTGCTCCGGCGTCCGGCAAAAATAGGGTCGATTCTATTTTTGCCGGACGCCGGAACAGAGGGCGGAGCACGGCCGCAGTAGTGGAATTGCTCTGATTGACTACAACGGGACCGATTTTGCTCCGGCGTTCGTGTCGGAGCGGAGCGGAGGTAGTGGAATTTGGGGGTTAAGCTACTTCAGATCTGCTCATTGTTTAATGCTGTGATGTAAAATTGAAACATAAATAGCTGAAGTGATAAATTTAAGTGAGTTTGGGTCCGAATGAATTAATCAAGTATTTATTTTATAAATGTTAGCTCAAAAAATATATATCATGTTGAAATCACACATTTACCTCTTTTATGAATGGTAGTTTATATAGAGATAATGAAATTTTACACAGTTTCACTGTTTCTTAGCACACACACTGTTTTTGTTTAGGTTTTTCACCTGCGCATAGGCTTTGCCTTGCTTCGTGCTTCGTCATCTCCTATTTCCGTCTGGAATAATGTGAAATGGAAATGAAATAAAGCAAAATGAAAAGTGAAGCCATGAAGTCCTGAGGGGAATCCTGCCTATATTTCTCCAGCTAGATGATCCCTGTCACGTGGGGATTGTGTACCACACAAGAACTTGACATAGTCGGCTCTAAAAATACCTCAAGCTACTTTTTCAATATTACAGTGAAATGTGTGTGAAGCGAATGATGCGTCAATCGTGGCGTTTTACTTCCTTTAGTGAGTCGTTCGGAACTTTAACAGCAAGCTAACAGCAAGACGGCAAACTACCACACTTCCTCTAATTCCAAAGACATTTTACCGTAATAAGTGTAGCAGGTGCTCCCTACTAGAGGCCAACCAATACATGGGGTGACGGTGGCACAGGAGTTAAGAGCTCGCCCCGTAATCGGAAGGTTGCAGGTTCGAGCCCCACTCAGTCTGTCGCTGTTGTTGTGTCCTTGGGCAAGACACTTAACCCACCTTGCCTGCTGGTGGTGGTCGGAGGAACCGGTGACGCCAGTGCTCGGCAGCCTCGCCTCTGTCAGTGCGCCCCAGGGCAGCTGTGGCTACATCGTAGCTCATCACCACCAGTGTGTGAATGGGTGAACGACTGATTGTTTTGTAAAGCGCCTTGGGGGGTTCCAGGACTCTAGAAGGCGCTATATCAAACACAGACCATTTACCTACACCATACATTCAATTTTTTCTATATCGGCAATCGGCCAGAAGCTGTTTAAAAAATAAATAAATCAGGCACCTGTGTGGCCGACTGCCACCATTACTAGACTGCAGAAAAGACCCGAAGGACCCCAACACACCATTTTTTAATGTTCTGAGTTTGTTTTATATTTAAAGTTCAATAAACATTAAGATATTTCTTGACTTATTTAATTTATGTAGCACACAGTGAGTGTTCAGTTGTCTGTCATCATCAGTGTGCAGCTAAAACGTATAAACATACCGGCCTTAATCATCAGCTTTAGATGTCGCCATCGGGAACAACATTCTTTAAAAATCGACATCGGCCTTAAAAAACATATTGGTTGGCCTCTACTCCCTACCGTAAAGCATCCAAGAGTGCCACCACCAGATATGACAACTTTATTTATCTACTTTCTGTGTATGGCTCATCTATTTTTGTTATCTGGAGCGTTCTGGTTCTGGTCCGTAACCGGAACAGCCATGAAACTCAGGCAACGGGAGTGAGAGAGTCATTTTTTTGTTTAGGAAAATAGACTGCAGTAACCTCATCTGACCACAGGGTGTCATTCTTACTTAATGCACCTTTAAAACCGTAATAACCCAGAGCTGCGTTTAACTCAAACGTCTGCCGGGGGAACACCGGGAGCAGCCCGCGGACTTCCTGAATTCCTCTCAGGAACAGCAAACAGCTCTGATGTCTGTTTTTGTTTACAGCAGGATGGAAAAAGCAGCTGAGTCATGGAAGCTGGCGGTGGGGGGCAAACTCCGAGCAGACAGAAATCGAAGTGATTGACTGGATGATGAGCGGTCATGCAGGAACACGGTCCAGCAGCGTTCAGCTCTGACGGTTCAGAACTGGCACAAAGTCTAATAAAGCCACACAGAAAGACAACATTCTGCTTTCCTGCTTCCTCTAAAACCTCAGAGATCAGATTAGAATAAAAGTATTTCAGATTTTCAGGAATATTCCAGTTAAGTTTAACAGCAACACCACTAACAGCCTGAAGGGAGACGGTTACAGGTCAGGAGTCACAGACCGTCTCCGTCTTCAGTTAGGTCTTCTCAGCTCTGCTTCCCGTCCTCGCCGGTAGCTTCACGGACACGTCCAGAAGGTCAGACGGACTTCTGCACAGTGCTGATCTCTGTTTAGTATTAAAGCAAACAAATGCAGATGCTTCCTCATCAGGATCATCTAGCAGGTCAGCGTCCTTCACAAGGTCGCTCGGACTTGGGTTTTCCAGCGGAGACCACCATGATCACCTTCAGGCTGCAGAGTCTTCGTCCTCTGAGCTCACGTAACCCGAACCTCCACCGGTTCAGTCGGTGATCAGTTCACCTCCTTCCTTCCTTCCTTCCTTCCTTCCTTCCATCCTCCTTCCATCCCTCCCTCCCTCCCTCCCTCCCTCCCTCCCTCCCTCCTTCCATCCCTCCCTCCCTCCCTCCCTCCATCCATCCTCCCTCCCTCCCTCCTTCCATCCATCCTTCCTTCCTTCCTTCCTTCCTTCCTTCCCTCCCTCCCTCCCTCCCTCCCTCCCTCCATCCATCCATCCTCCCTCCCTCCCTCCCTCCATCCATCCATCCTCCCTCCCTCCCTCCCTCCCTCCCTCCTTCCATCCATCCTGCCTTCCTTCCTTCCATCCATCCTTTGATCCCTCCCTCCCTCCCTCCATCCATCCATCCATCCATCCATCCATCCTCCCTCCCTCCCTCCCTCCCTCCCTCCCTCCTTCCATCCATCCATCCTTCCTTCCTTCCTTCCATCCATCCATCCATCCATCCATCCTCCCTCCCTCCCTCCCTCCTTCCTTCCTTCCTTCCTTCCATCCATCCATCCATCCATCCATCCATCCTCCCTCCCTCCCTCCCTCCCTCCCTCCCTCCCTCCTTCCATCCATCCTTCCTTCCTTCCTTCCTTCCTTCCTTCCTTCCTTCCATCCATCCATCCATCCATTACTTACTTACTTACTTCCTATCTAAATGTGGGATCGGGGTTTCCTTGGTGAAACTCAGAAGGTTGCTTATTTCTAGCTGCATCTGCACGGCTAAAGGAAGACGTTTGGGGCGCCCGATGTTTAAAGAATAAAAAAGCAAACTGCTTTGTTTCAGATTTTATATTTAGCTTTGAATTAAAACCAAATCTAAATCTATAAACGTAAATATTTATAACTGAATCAAAGTAAAACATAAGTATCGTAACTTTTACTCAGTTTATGTATTTTAGGTATTTAATTTCCCCACCGAGGAACAAATAAAGGTATTGTAGGTATATAAGGTAAGTGCACAAGGTTATAACAACATGCTGAAATGTAAACAAATGACCCAGCCCAAGAGGTCCGCTCTCTTAGGCCCGGTTCTGACACCAGGATTTTCACACTTCCTCCTGATTTTCAGAACACGAGAGACCTCACACGTGTAAACAATCAGGGGCGGCCATTTTTGGTCCAACAGTGTGTGGCGCCCCAACACACCACTTTCAGTCATCAACGCAGTCAGAAGTGCAATCTCACTCGATCAGCTGTGAGAAGTAAACAACGACGGTGAAAGCTTTCTGATTGGCTCCCTCCAACAGGCCAGTTTGTCCCTGATTTTAAACCAAAACAACCCGACATTACTGCTCTCCCCGATTCGTATTCGGAGCGGAGCCAACGTGCTTCAGAGCAGACCAGAGCACTTTTAACTCCACACATGGTGGGATTATCTGATGGGATTATTTTTAGAGCCACTACAGTAATCCGAGGGATCGTAAAACTGTCGAAAGGGTAGGATGGGGTCAGAAATCGGCCCGGTTGTCCAGCTGTTTGGACCGGGCCTCAGGTCTCGATGGTGTATCTTTTAGCAGCAGGAATAAATCCAAGACGTTCGGACCTCTTCACTCTGCTTTTATTTTGGTAGTCTACTTCCAATTTACATCAGTCTGATTTAGCACGATAGTTTAAAACTCAGACATTTAAATTTAGAACAGAACATTTAATCATTGATACCTAAATATTTTATTTGTTTTAAATATCTGCATTTTCATCAGCCAAACAAATGAGATGAGAAAGTGACTAAAAACGTTTGAGACTCCGTATTTGTTGATATGGGAAGCTAAATGGAGCTGATGAGTCAACACGTTCTCACACCCAAGGCGTCAAAATATGACGCGTGTGACCAAGCCTCAATATACGACGAATCAGGACGCCCCAGCGCATCAGGAGACGACGATTAGGGACAAACAGCTGACGCAGCATTCCAGAGCGTCTGTATCCCACGCCGGTGCTGAGACGGACACTAGAAGGACTTGTGAACTACTTCCCCTCCCCCAATCCTAACCTTAAGGTCACAGCTACTGACCTTGAGGTTAGGATTGGGGGAGGGGAAGGTTAAACAGTCTCATAATGTCCGTGTGACCGCGCTTGTCAAACACTGACGCCAGCGGAGCCACGTGACCCTGATCGCCGTCTCCTGACGCGCTGGGGCGTCCCGATTCGTCGTATATTGAGGCTTGGTCACACGCGTCATATTTTGACGCCTTGGGTGTGAGTTTGCTTTTTCACCTTCAGCTCTCCGTATGAAGTCAGAAAGCACACGGAGCTGTCCAACAACACCTGAGAAGATATGCGGCAGCTGTGAGTAACTCAGAGGACATGAAGGACAAGTGCTGCTAGTCCGCCAAAAGGTGGACCAACCACAACGTTGCTGTTGAACCCTCCTGTTTTCGTTTGTCCCTTCTGGGCTGCTGTAGAGGCACGTTTATATTTAATAGTTGAAAACAGGACATAATCTGCAGAAAGTTTTTCATCTGCAGGCAAATCATCTCAAAAGCGACCCAGGGTCCTTCAGATTAAAGCTAAATAATACAAAAGACCTCTGGTTTCTCTTTAGCTGCTTGGATCCGTTCTGATCGGGCTGGAAGCAGCAGGACGCATCTCTAAAAACGCCTTAGCCGGCGCTTTCAGGGTTTTTCATCCTCAGATGTGAGAAGCTGCCGCTGGAGCCACACCCTTCAGCCTCACACTCGTCCTTCAGCAGCAGAAACACAAAGCTGCAACTCAGCAGCTCCTCTTCTCCCACGCAGTCTCTGTACGTCTAAACCTGGTGCTGAACAAATCAGCGTTAGCGTTTACAACGTTCTTGGTCTGCAGAAGGACACTGAAAAACTCCCCAGCTGAGAAAACTCTTTAAACAGATCAATCTGAGAACGAGGGTCAGCAGGATTCCTCAGGAATCATAAAGCACTTCCACCTTTTCTCCAAACACACCAGAAACGGACCATCGGCATCAGGAATACTGAAATCAGACAATTAACACCAACATTTCTCAGAAATGTTAAAACAGATGTTTGTTTTTAAGACCTTTCCCCGTCTCTCAGCTCATCTGCAGATCTAATGTCCACACAAAAGCACAAATCCAATTCATCCGTCAAAAATTCCAATATTTCCTTTTGTGCTCCGATAAATCTGTTTTATTGATGAAACAGTTCAGTAACTAACGACGTAATCAGAAATATACACGATCGTTGGGACTCTTCGGGTTTCGTTGGCTTTATTGAGCAGCAACTCACTAATTTGGGTTTTTAGGGCCGATACCAATTTTTGTGTTGCAGTTTTGAGCAAATAAAGAAAATTATGATCCTGGAAGTCAGAACTTCTTTTGTTGCTGGCGTGGTGAGTTCACAGACTCAGGGCAATGTCAGATTCTTTATTTTCTTTTGCAACGGTGTGTTCAAGGACCAAAGTAAATCAGATTTCTGACTTTCCTCCTGATTTTTATAGCAGTTTAATTTATTTATGTCTAAACCCTTTCAGCTTAAACCATCAATGGGGTCCACTGAACATAACCCTGTTGTAAATATTCACGCGGAAGTTGAGTATTGTGATGTAAAATGCTTTTTACTGACAGAAACGAGCACAGATTTAGTCCTTGTTGGCAAAAATAAACAGATTTTGGGTCTTTTCTGCAAACAAGAGGAGGAGAAATGCATCCAAATACAAACCAGCTGCTTCTTACCAACAAAGGCCCAAAATACCTGATCTAGGATGTTTTTTTATTCTAAATTCAATAAAAGCTGCGTGGAAATGACGTCATAATGTGGGAATAAACCATGAAAGACGAAATTTACACAATAAAATCAGACACTTGAACTGCAGCGACAGCAGGAGCTGATCAGCCATCCAGAACAAAAAACGGAAACAATCAGATTCCTCCAGAATAATTCAAATAATAAAATGCGCTTAAAAACGTTTATGAACAAAACCGGAGAAACGGAACCGAACCGAGGCGGATTCGGGTTCTGACCTCGTTTTAACTGCTGCTGTTTCTCTGACAACATCTATGATTCATGAGCTCCTCCATCCTCCACCTCCTCCATGAAGAAGACCCCCCCGCGCACACGCACACACACGCACACACACACACACACACACACACCCGCATGACGCATAAAAACCCTAAAATCGGGTTTAAACCCGCAAAAGAGGAAACGTGCATTTAGACCGCCACCGTTTGCGCTGTTTCATCACTGATCTGCCTCCTTCGATCTATTTCTGTTTTTGAGGCGTTGGCCGAACCGGACCGGACTGGATCGAACCGAGCCACACCAGATGGACCGGCCCAGACAGAACACACAAGAAACAAAACAAAGGCGTAAAAATGAGGAGAATAAGAGAAAATAGGGAGCGGTTCGTCCTTACCTCATCTCTGAGCGGAGCAGAAGAGCTGTGATGAGGAGGAGGAGGAGGAGAGGAGGGGGGAGGGGGGAGGAGGGATGGAGGGGGGGGGGGGTCAAAATATCTAATCTGAACCTAAATCTTTGCGGTCTTATGAAAAATATTATCTTTAACTTCATAAAGAACCATAATCAAGAACAGTTGAGGTGAGCACAGGTAAAACATGAATAGAAGATAAGAGCAGGCATGAATAAACGATTACAGATGTAATCTTCTCCTGGGTTTCTGGGTTAAAGTATCCCAGATGAACACAGGGAGGTTAGGCTTGCTGGTACATATGTGAAAGCTTTGTTTTCTCTGATATTTGAACATCAGAAAACCTTTTTAATATCCAGTTTACCATTGCAGAGGTTACTAAGGTCACACCTGCACGCCCATAAAGGTGGGTTAACGACGCATTTATGACAAAAGGGTCAATACTTGGATTACAGTTAACCGGTACTGAGTTAACATGCAGATAAGCATCTCCCTGACCTCTCTGACTAGCAGCAAACTGACCGTTCCAAAATAAAACGGAGGAAGGTCTACTAAAAGTGGGACAGACTCACGTGGGGTGTGCCACAGGGGTCTGTACTGGGTCCGCTTCTTTTCGCCATCTACTTACTACCGTTGAGGAATCTTCTTCGGCGGTTCGGCATGTGTTTTCATTTTTATGCTGACGACTGTCAGATCTACCTCCCCCTTCAGCGGGGGGCCGATGGGTCAATATCAAAGCTTCGAGGATGTGCGCTCCTGGATGGCTACAAACTTTTTACATCTGAATGATGCTAAGACTGAAGTAATTGTACTTAGCCCTGACATGTCTACACACCCATGCGATGCTGTGAATCTGGGCCCTTTAGCATCCAACATGAAGACCACCATCCGAAATTAGGGAGTGCAACTGGACTCAGCCCTAAAATTCGACGCGCAAATCAACCAGGTTATGCGATCGTGTTTTTTTAACTTACGCCGCCTAGCCAGAGTTAAGCCCCTGCTGTCCAGAGTACATCTAGAGACAGTCACACACGCTTTTGTTCTTTCAAGGCTCGACTACTGCAATGCGCTGTAGGCCGGCCTTAGTCAGGGTGCGGTAGCACGCTTGCAGTTAGTACAACTCACCCGCTAGGTTCGTGACAGGCACTAGGCGCAGGGAACATGTCAACCCTGTGTTGGCCTCCCTTCATTGGCTGCCTGGGTAATACAGGGCAGAATTCAAGGTCTTGGTACTGGCTTACAAGGCCTTACACGGAACTGCTCCAGCATATCTTGGAAACCTTTTGCATAGACACGCCCCCTCGCGGGCCCTTCGCTCAGCCGGCAGGGAGCTGTTGATCGTTACAACCACTAAGTGCAGGTCACGGGGGGACCGTGCGTTCTCAGTGTTGGCACCTGCACTTTGGAACCAGTTGCCTTTGGTGGTGCGTCAGACACCCTCATTGGGGGTTTTTAAGACTCGCCTTAAGACCCTTTTTTTTTGTCGAGGCTTTCCAGGATTAGCTAATTTTACCCGATTTCGACGCCCTGGCCTCTTAATCTTTTTCAGGATTTTATTTTTAGCTTTTTCTCTTTTAATTGATTTTATGTTGGTTTTACGATTGTTATATTTCATTCTGACGGTTTTATGTTTTTATTGTGTTGTGTTCAGCAGTTTGGGCGTCTGCACTGGTCGCAGAAGGGGCTTTATAAATAAATGAAATGAAATGAAAATAACAGCATCATCTGTTAATCATCGATATGAGAGATTGATGTGAGATTATCAGATTAAAAGACGTAATCAGATTCTCTTACATTAGAAGAAGTTTAATGATCAGAGGCGGTTTGGGTTAGGGTTTGTTCTCACATGCAGGTCCACCGCATGTTTTGAAAGATGCTCATGCAGAACGTTGAAATGTTCTCCGACTGCATTTGCTGCAGAAATAAAACAAACAAGAACTTAATAGGGTCAGAAAACGCGAGTCTCTTCAACATCACACAGAAAACTAGTGTTCATGGCCCCGCCCACCTGGACTTGTGAACGCCCACAGGAAGGAGAGAGCAGAGCGCATCTCAGCTAGTGGCAGCTAACCATTAGCTACTCTGCAACATGGCGGAACACGTTCAGGATCGTGTTACAAAACATCAATGTTGCATTTTAACCCAAGAAAGACGAGCGAGCGAAGGCAGCGGAAGAGTGGCGTTGCTGTCAGCCAATCAGAGCAGAGATGTTTGCATATGATAAATATTAATGAGTACAACTTGTAATCCTGTCTCCTTTAAAATCTGTTTTATTTATGGAGCCTTTATCTGATGAAGAGCAAAAGGCTTCAAACAAAATAAAACAACAAAAGTCGGAATTAAAACTGGATGCGGATCAGAAGCCGTGAAGGATGGAACCGGATTTTCAGGTTTGAAATAAAAATACAGATTCAGAGGAGAAACATGAATAAAAGAGTCAGAGTGCCCTCTGATGTGAATCCGGAGGCTGATTCAGTCGTTCTGACAGCCGCGGGGGAACTGGAAGCACTGGGAAGGTGGCTCTGTCACTGGAGTAACTGGGACTGAATTGGTTATTTCTGCTGTAAGTCAGATTGTGTTGGTGATGGATCCTCCAGGGTTCTGGTCCGGTCCGGTTCTTCCTCTGCTCTGACGACCACACCCAGAGCCGTGTTTTCTGAGTTTAGAGAAGTGGGTCATTCTGGAAGTTTTTACTTTTCCACTGCTTCATTCATCTTTCACCACTTTTATAAAACGTGGGTCGGTCCATCCAAGAATCCCCGACCTCCTTCTCCAAGCTCCTTCTACATCGGCCCCTGGGTCTCCCAGTGACCCAAACAGGAGGCCTGAGGTCCCTGAACCATCTCCGCTGGAGGAGCAGAGGCTCTACGATGATCCTAACCACCCAGAGGAGAACACTGCTTTCTGCTGCTTGGAGTCTTTGGATCCTGATTCCAGGGGCGCCTCCAGAAAAATTTGATAGGGGTGGCCAGATGGGGCCAAATACATTTTTGGGGTGGCACACCAAATTGGTCCTTGTGGTAACTCTGGGAGAGTTTAGCCTGTGGTGATGTATTGTATTGCTCCTTTGTTCGTTTTTATTTAAAAAAACAGTACGTATCCAAAACATTTAACTTAAATTTTACAAACATAAACATTTCAGAAAATACATTTCAAATGTTATTCCAAATTTAATTTAAAATGCCTTTTGTTAGGTTATTTCACCTGTTGCTGTGTTCACAAAAAAAACTATGGAGAGAAAATACAATTTTTTTGGCAATTTTCTAGGGGGTGGCCATGGCCACCCCTGGCCACCCCTTGGGGGCGCCCTTGCCTGATTCATATCTAATGAGCATCCAGAACGTTGTCGTTCAGCTCAGCTCCTGCTTCACAACGCCCACTCCAGATCTTCCAGAACATCCTGCTCTCATGAAGGTCTGCTGGTTGTCAGAACAGCTCTAGAACCTCTGGGTTCCGACTCAGAGAGAAAAGAATAAATATCACAGAGAAGCTGATGACGAAAGAGCAGCTGAGACAAGAAAACAACAGAAGATTTTCAAAATAAAACAGAAAAGGAGGAAAAAGGCCAAAGCAAACACCATTAGCTACTCTGCAACATGGCGGAACACGTTCAGGATCGTGTTATGAGACATCAATGTTGCATTTTAACCCAAGAAAGACGAGCGAGCGAAGGCAGCGGAAGAGTGGCGTTGCTGTCAGCCAATCAGAGGCAACTGCCACATGGTGCCTGAGGAAAGCGGCGAGGATCATCAAGGACTCAAGTCACCCCAGCCATAAACTGTTCAGACTACTTCCATCAGGAAGGAGGTTCTGCAGCATCCGGTCCAGAACCAGCAGACTGAGAGACAGCTTTTTCCATCAGGCCATCAGACTGCTGAACACGGCGCAGACACCTCACCCTCACTACTGAAACTCCAACATTACACACTCCATACTGTACATTAATGCCTCTGTTTTGCACATACCAACCTCTGTATATTTTATATCTCTTATCTTATTGTTTACTTTATTCATTTGTATATTTAGATTAGCCATTTTTAAATTTTACTTGTTTTTACATTACTGTATTTTTACAACTCTGTTGCTGTGAAGCTCGCACACAAGAATTTCACTCGCATGTACTGTACCAGTGTACCTGCACATGTGACGTGACAATAAAAGTGATTTGATTTGATTTTGATTAGAGTTCAGCTCTGCCTGTTTCCTCCTGGAGTGTTTCATAATCACCACTAGAGGGAGACAAATAGTCACTATTCAACATGCTTCTGTGAGTTTTTCTGAAAACAAAAGCAGCAAATGCACAGATCATCATCAGATCCTCAGAACCATTGTTTAGTCAGACTGTTTCAGATGTGACCCACCCAGAGCCTGATTGGTTTAGACCAGTGTGTGTGTGAGATGGACACCCCCCGGTGCTGTCACCTGTAGATTTCTGGTCATTTCGTCACTCCTGGAGAAACACATAGGAGGAGCTGAGAGCGGCGCTGTGAGGGTGAGGCTGGTGATTGACAACAAGCTAAGAGAGCTAACTGAAGCTAACTACACTCACCGGCCACTTTATTGGGCACACCTGTCTAACTGAAGCTAACTACACTCACCGGCCACTTTATTGGGCACACCTGTCTAACTGCAGCTAACTACACTCACCGGCCACTTTATTGGGCACACCTGTCTAACTGCTCTTTAACACAGATTACTGATCAGCCAATCACATGGTGGCAGCTCAATGCGTTTAGGCTTGTTGACATGGTCTAGAGCAGGGGTGTCAAACTCATTTTAGCTCAGGGGCCACATTGAGGGAAATTTAGTCCCAAGTGGGCCGGACCGGTAAATTAAAAACAACTTCAGGTTGTTTTCTTTGTTTTAATACAATCAATATAAAACAAGGCTGGAGCCTGAGGACAGTGTATCCAAAATAAAACAAGTACAACACCTGAAGTGTACTTGAACATTTGAAATAACTAAAAAATCAATAAATAAAATAAACAGTCCTTAGTGATTCAAAGAGCTTACAGATCACATGGCTAGATCAGTTCCACGCAGCACTTAAAGTATATTTGACTCATTTTACTTTACATCTTTTAGCTTTCACCAGCACATCAACATCAGAAGTCCCATCCTGAGTGGCGGCCAACTTCAGGATGTGATTCAAGTTCTTGTGTGAGCCTTGAGCGCAGCTTTGTTTTATTTAGACTCATTACAGAGGAAACTTGCTCACAAAGATACGTTTATTTTCACTCTACATTCTAAAGTATGAAAATAAAGTTTACAAAACCATCTCGCGGGCCGGATTTAACCCGCTTGCGGGCCGGATCCGAACCGCGGGCCGCATGTTTGACACCCCTGGTGTAGACGATCCGCTGCGGTTCAAACCGAGCTTCAGAACGGGGAAGAAAGGTGATGTAAGCGACTTTGAACGTGGCGTGGTTGGTCTGAGTGATTCAGAAACTGCTGATCTTCTGGGATCGACACACACAACCATCTCTAGGGTTTACAGAGAACGGTTTGAAGTGAAGACGTCCAGCGAGCGGCAGTTCTGTGGGTGAAAATGCCTCGTTGATGCCAGAGGTCAGAGCAGAATGGCCAGACTGGTTCGAGCTGGTAGAACGGCAACAGCAACTCACCTGGTTACAGCCACGGTATGCAGATGGGCTACAGCAGCAGAAGACCACACCGGCGCCACTCCCGTCAGCTAAGAACAGGAAACTGGACAATAGAGGATCGGAAAAATGTTGACTCGTCTGACGAGTCCTGATTTCTGCAGCGACATCCTGATGAAAGCATGAATGCATCCTGTGGAACGAGAGATTCCCATCATGGATGTGACCGTGGGTTTAGTCAGTTTGCTCTGGAGCATTCAGGCGTGACAGAAACTGTTGCTGCGTGTTGGTCAGAAGGGTCAAAGGTTGATCCCCCCCCCCCCCCCCCCCACACACACACACACACAGATGGAGACACTTGTAGCCAGGTTGGAGTCAGGGGTTAGCCTGCTAACTCTAACCCAGGATGATGGGTTAGGGTCGGGCTAAGCCCAGTAATCCAGCCCACTTCCAACAGGATCACTGGAGCAGCTTCTGGTCCTTTTGGCAGAGTCAGCAGGAGCTGCTTTCTGCTAGAAAATATCTCCATGAACTTTGTCAGTGGAAGGTTTCTAAAGGGTAAATGTCTGCTGACCTCAGAAACCACAGAGGAGCAACACCAGCAGATGACACGGACCCAAACTGACGAACCTTCCTTCTGGACCTCTAGCATCCATGGATCCTGAGCCTCTCCACTCTTCCTCTAGACTCTTGATCTCCACATGACCTGCCGATTTTACTTTCATCTGAAAAGAGGACTTTGGACCACAGGGTTGGTTCACCTGAGCCCGAAGAAGATGTTCCTGATGTCGTCTCTGGTTCAGGAGAAGGTCGACCCAAACTGGTGTGCAGGGTTTTGTCTGAGTGGAGAAGCTGTGAGTCCAGACTCTGTCCACTCCTGATGCAGCTCCCTCAGGCACCTGGGTTTAGCTCAGTGATCATCTGTTCAGCACCTTTTCCAACATCTCCATTCTCCTTTCTATGAACATGGAAGCAGCTCTGGGAGCAAGCAGCCTCTAAAGGACCGTTTGGGGTGTCTCCTCCTCGTGGACGGGTGTCCATGACGTCTCCTGGACACCTGTCCAGTCAGCAGCTTCTGTGTGTTTCCTTTGGCAAATGATTTATTTAGCACATCAGGCCACTGTGTGTGTGTGTGTTTGTGTGTGTGTGTGTGTGTGTGTGTGTGTGTGTGTGTGTGTGTGTGTGCGTGCGCGTGTGTGTGTGTGTGTGTGTGTGTGTGTGTGTGCGTATGGTTATGGGTGTGGTGCGTGTGTGTATGGTTATGTGTGTGTGTGTGTGTGTATGGTTATGTGTGTGTGTGTGTGTGTGTGTGTGTTTATGTGTGTGTGTGTGTGTGTGTATGGTTATGTGTGTGTGTGTGTGTGTGTGTGTGTGTGTATGGTTATGTGTGTGTGTGTGTGTATGGTTATGTGTGTGTGTGTGTGTGTATGGTTATGTGTGTGTGTGTGTGTATGGTTATGTGTGTGTGTGTGTGTGTATGGTTATGTGTGTGTGTGTGTGTATGGTTATGTGTGTGTGTGTGTGTGTATGGTTATGTGTGTGTGTGTGTGTATGGTTATGTGTGTGTGTGTGTGTGTGTGTGTGTATGGTTATGTGTGTGTCTGTGTGTGTTTGTGTGTGTATGGTTATGTGTGTGTCTGTGTGTGTTTGTGTGTGTATGGTTATGTGTGTGTGTGTGTGTGTGTGTGTGTGTATGGTTATGTGTGTGTCTGTGTGTGTTTGTGTGTGTATGGTTATGTGTGTGTGTGTCTGTGTATGTTCATTCGCCGTGCTTCCTGTCCATCAGCCCCTCCCCGTGAGCTGTCCAGCAGGAAGAGCTGCGACTCCTCGGGTCTTGGTGTCATTGCTCACGTCAAAGTACACAAAGCTGCAATCTCCGACAGGTGGGGTCAGCGTAAACCAGCCGCCCGGTCTGAAATTACAGTCCAGCGGTACGAAGACGAAGCCTTGAGAGTAAAAACACAGTAAAACCAACTCTTTTATTAACAAAAGGACTTTTCTCTGAGACGTCGGTTTGCTGTCGCAGCACTCAGACCATCTCTCCGAGACAAACTTTAAATTACAAACTGTAAACAAAACACCAAGAGCTTTTCTTAACCTCAAACTAAACATAAATCTTTCTTAAAATAAAACCGTTCACGTGAACAAAATCATGCAAATCCATTCCAAATTACAACAAAACCAAACCAGAAAACATCTCCTGGCTGCATCTCAGACCTAAAGGAGAAAGAAAAAATTAAGTATTAATCACGAATGTCTAATTCTGGATTTCAGACCTTTTATCTAAATCATTTCTACTCGCTATTAGTTGTGTTAGTCCCGGAACAAGCTCGTAGTTTATTCTGTTCTCTCCAAGGTCAGAGCTGCAGACCACAGGTCCGTACAGAACAGAACCATCGTGTTTCACCCCAGATTTCCACCGGCCATGAAAGCGGTCTCGTAACGTAATAGCGGCGTTCTATTCGTGAGCTCATTTCCAACCGGGATCAATTCTGACCCCAAATGGGACTGAAAGTGTTCCACACAGCTGATCCCTACATTGGCTGTCTGTTAAATTCAGAATAGATTTTAAGATCCTTCTTCTCACATATAAAGCTCTTAATAATCAAGCTCCATCATAGCAGGCAGAGCTGGCTCCAGCCAGAGGACCGATCCATCTTCCGCCTCTCCACGCCGCTCGGACCCATTCCACCTGACCATAGGCCCCTCCCCTCTCCCCACATAATCAAATTAATTAACATTCCTAGGATCCCACGCTCATGAATCTACCTGCAGCGGTCAGCAGGAGCAGCCAGCAGGCAGGGAGCTTGACCGTCGCTGTCATCTGACATCAGATGTGCTCACAAATAAAAATGTTTCAGGGGAAAAGCTTTTTTCTGTCACTAACTGAATACAGGTGTGTGTTTGAACAGGATACTGACTCAAATAAAGTCATTTTACTTTTATTCTGAAATGTTTATTTTACTTCTGCAGCAGCGTTCACTTCAGAACCAACCTTCTTGAATCCTTCTCAATAAGAGTCTGAAAATTAAGCAGAAACATAAAAATAAGCTTCTCACGAGGTTAATGTGTGTGTTTAGGACTCTTATTGTATATATATATAGCCATGCCCTGATGGGCTGGGGGGGTGTGTGGCTAAATAAGTTTGGGAACCGCTGGTCTAGCACACTGCTGCTAACCACTTAAACATTCTCCCTCTCCTGATAATAACGTTTTACTCTCTTTGACGTTGGATGTGCTACTACTAGTTTACCCGTTTAATTATAGATTCACTAGGATAAATACAATAAAGTTTATCTCTCACCTAATAGAATTACTAAGAAATCACAATGGTGTGTGTGTGTGTGTGTGTGTGTGTGTGTGTGTGTGTGTGTGTGTGTGTGTGTGTGTGTGTGTGTGTGTGTGTGTGTGTGTGTGTGTGTGTGTGTGTGTGTGTGTGTGTCTGCTCTGTCTTCTCCATCCCCAGTGAGTCGTGGAGGATGGCTGCTCATACTGAGCCAGGATCCTCTGGAGGTTTCTTCCTGTTAAAAGGGAGTTTTCCTCTCCACTGTCGCTTTATGCTTGCTTAGTATGAGGATTGCTGTAAAGACTCTGACACTAGTCAGTGACTCGATGCAACCTGCTGGATTCCTTATATAGGAAACTTTTTACTGATTGGCTTAATGACCTGACCTGTATTGGAATGTTTACGTGAAGGTCCTTGAGACGACTTGTCGTGATTTGGCGCTTTGTAAATAAACTTGAATTGAATTGAATCCCATGACATCATGAAATCACGGAGGAACTGCAACGCCACACGTGATTTCAGACGTTCAAACACAGTAACAACCAAGAAGACAGCTGCATGGAAGAAATGTCTGTGGGTTATTTTGTGTTCTGTTTACATCGCTTACAGAAATGATGTACTGCACGTGACCTTTATTTTGAAAGTTTCCAGATGATCTACGCTGCTTTTCAATTCAATTCAATAATACTTTATTAATCCCAGAGGGAAATTAGAGACTGTGTTTGACTTCCTGTCTGCCTCAATCTAAACAGCCGAGTTTGACGTGTTTTGGAGGTGTAGCGCGTCAAAAACAGACTCGAAACGTAATGATAGCATGCCCTCACTTCTGGGGCGTGTCCAACATGTCACATTGCTGCCGGCGGAAAGGAACTCATCCACTATAATGGCGGATAATTACCGCGTAGTACGTTTCGCCACGCTTTGATGTCCATCAGAAAGGAGGTTCTGCAGCATCGGGTCCAGAACCAGCAGACTGACAGACAGCTTTTTCCATCAGGCCATCAGACTGCTGAACACTTCACAGACACCTCACCCTCACTACTGAAACTCCAACATTGCACGCTCCATACTGTACATTAATGCCACAGCTCTGCACATACCAACCTCTGTATATTTTATATCTCTTATCTTATTGTTTACTTTATTCATTTGTATACTTAGATTAGCCATTTTTATATTTTACTTGTTTTTACATTACTGTATTTTTGCACAACTCTGTTGCTGTGAAGCTCGCACACAAGAATTTCACTCGCATGTACTGTACCAGTGTACCTGCACATGTGACGTGACAATTAAAGTGGTTTGATTTGATTTAGTGGAAAGAAGGGGTCAGCTCTTTAACTGGTGAGTTGAGTCTTTTAGGGTGTTGAGATTGAACCAAGTCCTGGTGAGTCAGCCATGCTGAAGTTCTACTGGTAACATAATTCAACCAGAAGACATCATGTGATCGTTTCAGGAACAACACAACTAGAACTGGAGACATCGGAGGAAAGTCACTGAGCTCACGCAACAGTCAGGTCAGCAGTCGGGTGTCAGTGAGCCACGTGTCAACAGTTTGTACTTACGGGGTCCAGACACGCGTTCAGCATGGACTTTTAGCATCGTCTTTGGAAGAAGACTTGAACTGCTCACGAGTCTGAAACATATAATCAGACTTATTAATTATAATAATTTTTACCCACTAAATGTTAAACTCACATCTAACACTCATAGTGGTAAACTGCACACACACACACACACACACACACATATATGTACATACATATATACAGTGTCAGGCTATTAACAGCTATGCATTACGGGGCTCCCAGGGGCAGATAAGAGTTGGTCTCTCTCCGAGAATAATTATGAATTTAACAACGATTACTGCCTGATGACATTTTCCCACATCTGCAAAGCTCACTGGAAGGACACAAACCGAGGACAATATTTTCCTGATATAGGGTTTATTACTCAAGTAAGGGTAAAAAAGTATCCGATTAGAAGGCTACTTGAGTACTGAGTATCATCTGGTCTAATATTTTTAAATGATGACATCAAACAGACAAAAAATAAGAAGTTATGAGCAAATATTGGTATTTTAAAGACTAAAGGGGAAATATGTAAACAAATAAACAACATAATTACAAAATAACACATTTTAGGCTAAATTTAGACACAAACTGGAGACAATATTTTCCTGATATACAGGGTTTATGTAGTTGTCTGAAAATGTAACGCATTTAAAAAATACCGCGATAATACCGAAAACCGTGGTAATTTCGGTCACAATAACCGTGAGGTTACATTTTCACACAACCCTACTTTAAACAGGTGAGATGGCACATCAGTGGTGGACGTGTTACTGACCATGTAGCAGCCGGTGTGAAAACCACACAAGTACCACAGCATCAGCATGCTGCTGATGACGTTGATGTCTGGAGAAATCTCGGCATCTTTCCCACTAAAGGCCCAGGAAGGCAGCGGCGGAGGAGAGAAGGAGGGCAGAAGGTTCTGAAGATTTAAAAACACATCCAGCATCAGAATGAGTTTCAGTAGCACCACTAGCCATGAGTCAGTCTGCCCCACCATCCATCTGGGTCAGAACCAGGTCTCCCTTAGAAAAGCAGCAGTTCTGTTATTCTGAATCAAAACAAACTTTAGAGTCAAAAGCTGCATGAAAATATTGTCTGAATTATTTCATGAGAATCAAACTTAATCCTGAGTTCAGAGGTCAAAGTTTGACTTTGGTGCTCATGTAAGAAATGTTGAACTTGCCCAAGAAAATAAAGGGATGTTACTGAAAAGTTACATATGACAAAAAATACGTTTCCAATCACAAAGTTTACTTTAGAAACATGTTTGTTGTAAAATAAAAGGTCAGATTTACCTCCAAACCCATCCGAGGAGGAGGAAAAGGTGGGAAGAGCAGGTTGCTGCTTGGTTCAGCTTCCATCCCAGCTTGGTTCTGATTCCAGGTTTCATCTCTCACCGGCTGAGAAAATCACAAGTTTGATGTTGTAGCGTCATGAATGGCCTCTAATTTGTGGCAAAGGTCACATGTTCCCAGCTGGGTCGACTGTAACTTTGCCCCACAGATTAACAAGCGAGGAGCCATGATGTCTGCTGGAAATCATCTTCATCTGCGGCTGTTCCGTCCCAAGCTGAAGGACACTTCAAGATTCCAATTATAATTTAATAATTGCAATAAACTCTTTAACTTTATTACTGTTTATTATAAACATCAACAATCATCATCATGGTTCATTATAAATGCATTCAATTAATGGATTCTTTGATTAATAATAATTGTTTATAATCGAGGGATGCGGTTCAGTAAACCAGAAGGTCATCTCGCACGTAACCAGCCTCATTCAGAAGGGATATCCGGGGTAAAGGGCAGCATCATCACGTCTTTTACTCATGACCACGCTTTCTGAGGCTGAGAGTGGGCGTGTTCTAAAGGTTTTGTTAAAACCGAATTCCAGCAGCAAAAGTTCAGTTCTTGAACCAACCACCATCCTGAGGAGTAAGGGTCGGCCGCCCTGAAGCCTCCACCTGCTGTTCTGTCACGCCGACAGAATAGCTTCGAATAAACGCACCTGTAACCAGCTGACGCAAAACTCCTGAGTTATTGATTTTGAGAGTTAAGACGAGAAACTCCTTCAGAGTTACGCCAGACGCTCGACACTGTGTACCTGCGACATCTTTGGACCAGAGAGTCGGTTTTACGCGAGTCTTCGCTACCGGACCGGGTACCCTGAGGCTGACAACATCCTCCCTCGACCTCCGGATCCGCACAAGGGTCGTCTGAATGGGTGAGGTACCACACAGGTGGTGTCTGATGCTGTTCTCTCTAAGTACTGACCGAGTTAGCTGCAACAAGCATTCACCCAGAACGAGTTCCTCTCTCTGAAAGAAACCTTCTGAGAATCCGTTCACGCATCCAAGCTCTCATTTCACTTTAACTTTCCATCCAGACACGGGTAAAGCTTCTGATACCAAGTTTAATATCAAAGCTGGTAAATTGTTATTTTTAATTGTACAATGTTTACTTTACTATCAAATATTTGTGCAGAAAAACCTGAAAAATTCTTTCTTTGGGTCATTTATTTTGTTAAATCTTAGCAAAAATAAATCACAAAAGCGGAAGAAGAGCTCCTGCTGCAGACAGGAGACC
>NC_091748.1:78776135-78801135 GCF_043380555.1 Nothobranchius furzeri
CACCATTCTCCGTCTCATTCACCTTAGTTACACCATACATTTAGTGTTAAAGTTAGTCTAGTTTCATTAGTTTAGTAATAAATCTTTAAACTTTTAAACTTGACTCTCTCTTCTGTTGTCTCTGAGTGAATACGAAGTGTTACATAATCCCTGCAATAAAAAGTTCCAATCTTCTGGTTAAACAGTACCTACAGATCCATAAGGGTGATTTCATATTTGCTATGGAATATTATGTCTCATGGCTCATTAAATAACATGTAATTTAACTCATTACCCACACGAAGCTTAAAACGAGCTACTCAACCTCTTTAAAAAAGCATTTATAATTATGACTGTTTTATCAGCCTACCAGTCCTGAAGGAGGCAAGCTAGTTCTGTTATTGAAGCGGTCACGCTTCACACACGGAGGAGGGGTCACGTCAGCCGGAGGTGTTGTGAGAAATTGTGTTTCCCTGAAATATTCTGTCCCCCCGTGTCGGGAGATCACACTTCTGGCTATTTTCACAACATTTGTGATAAACTTTTACGGGAAAATTATGTAATGCAATCATGTTATGCTTGTGATTTCTCATCTATAATTCCTCCTAAAAACAATAAAAGATACAGTAAAAACATTCTTGTTCATGCTTTTGCAGCAAACTTATTTATCTTTTTGAAAGTTATGTAAAAGGATGTCATCTCGCTCAGTTTAACATCTTTTACTTGAGGTAGTTTAGTCCTCATAATGGACAATAAGTTCTGTGGATTAGGAAATATTTGCTCTTGACTGCCTAAGGGAAACAGAATATTTCAGGGGGACATAATTTCCCTCAACACCCGTTTCACATGGATCACGGAGCGCACCGCTCGATGTAAACAAACATGCTGCCGCTACCAGCTTATATGGATATGGAGCGATCACTGGCTGATCGTTTACTACGACTGGTGAAGGCGTGTTGGTGAGCCGGGGACACGCTGCGGACATCAAGTAAACAATGCTAACTTATCCACCAGCTAATCGTGCTCACGGCTGGCGTGGTGGATGGAGATGGGCGTCATGAGCTACTAGTTAGTCACAGCTAGAGCCGGGGAGACGCTGTGTATGCCGTGTGTAAACTCCCACGGATCACCAGCAAAAGGAGACCAAAGTCTAAAGGTAACGTTTGAGAAGAAGCCCTCTGAGTCGGAACGTCTCAGTAACACGTGGAGAACTACATCGCCGTCAGTAAAGTGTTGTGGAGAAAAAGTAAACAATGCTAATTTAGCCACTGGCTAGTTCATAAGCGCTGGAGCGTGTTGGGCGAGACGGCAGGCTGCGGGAAGAGAGGAGACTTGAGTAGAAGGACTTTGGAATGGACACGTTGGGACCGGGTCGGGAGTTCTGGTACGGACACGTTGGGACCGGGTCGGGAGTTCTGGTAAGGACACGTTGGGACCGGGTCGGGAGTTCTGGTAAGGACACGTTGGGACCGGGTCGGGAGTTCTGGTACGGACACGTTGGGACCGGGTCGGGAGTTCTGGTACGGACACGTTGGGACCGGGTCGGGAGTTCTGGTAAGGACACATTGGGACCGGGTCGGGAAAAGACGGATGATCAACTTGAGGTGAGACAAGTTGGGACACTAACAGAGAAACTAACCAGAGGCCGGCGTTCAGCTAATAGCGGGCGGGGTCTGAACATATGCGGCTTTCTTGTGTCGGACATGATGACAAACGGACAAATTTTAAGTGTCTTTTGATTTAATTGTTTTTTATTCAAACTAACAAGTACAGCAACGGTGTAGCTATTCTTTTCTATTTCTTTGTTGAATTAGCAGACTCCATGCTTCCAGGGCGCACTGCTGCCCTCTGCTGGTTCTGTCAGGTTACAGTCACGGTCCAAACGGGTAACGTGGAGCTCGAATGTCCCTAAACAGCTACTGTATTTTAAGATGGTGGATGACCACGGAGCCTCGACCACTGTTTATGTATATAAAACTGTAAAATTTGAAGTTGAGAGGAAAATTTAGAATTGATGTTGGTGAGAAACATTAGTGAAACAGGACAAGTTTGTGAACTGGAAACACAGGAGCTGATGGTAAACAGGTAAAAATATCACACACTGGGACTTTAATGAATTGATGGTGATTTTATGAAATTGTGGGTATTTAAGTCTTAAAATTAATAATTCTAAACAACTTTTTACTAGAAAAGAACTTGACCTATTTACACACATGTGGTTTTACATAATCAGTTATTGAATAGACCTTCTTATGGATTACAAGTTTCCATTGAAGAGTTTTTTTGTGTTTAAAGACGGACGCATCCTGACCTGAGGCTGTGGGTCTCGTGTCAGAGGTAAAGATTCAGGACTCTGGAGCGAGCTCAGGTCCATGTCCTCCTCGTTCCCGTATTCGTTGAATCGAACTCTGCAGCGCTCCCCATCCACTGCCACCACTGTCGCCGCGTAGACCTCTCCGTCCTGGGACCAGCAGGCCCGACACGGAGCTCCCACCTTCCACTGAAGAACCGGCGAACACAAATAAGATGGTTCCACAACATTCTCACCCACTGCTGGAATCACTGGTCAGAAACCAGTAAAAAGGGCAGGTGAGTGGATCTCATATTCAGATTTATAACTTGGTTTGATGGAACATTTTTACATCCTTTTGCTCATTATTTAACTCAAAACCTCTTTGATTTTCAGAAAGCTGGTGAATTTCTTCATGAAGTCCTACCAGAAAGACTGACCTGTAACTCTGTACTGGAGACGGTCTCTGTAAGTGGACAGCCCGTCTGTCCGTCTTCCTGTTTTTGTACCGTCTCCTCTGAAGCATCAGGTACTGTGGACGTGATGTCCTGCATGAAGGCAGACCAACAAACTACTTTGGAACTCATTTATTAATTTCATTTATCTTGACCAGGTTCTGATCAGCAGTTGAGCAGAAAAACATCCTCAGTAAAATATGCCATGCTTACACACGACGTTTAGTTTAACTCTGACATTTTCTAGTTCAAAGGTCACTATTGTGTCAATTTGGTAGCCCTTCGGGTGGCTCAGTACCCGTGAAGTAGCTCTCGGTAGGGTTCAGTGTTGTTTTTGCTAACGAAAACGATGGCGAATAGATTTCGTTAACTCTTTCTTTTATAACAAAAACGAGACGCCGACAAGTTAAAAATAGCTCTTTAGTGATTAAAACACGAGACTCAAAATAGTCATTTCTGCCCGTCTCACAAAAGTAAAAAGTAACAGCGCTGCAGCTTTGTCTGTGCCCGCTGCTCAGCAGACCAGCCTCAGCAGCGGAGTGAAGCTGGCTCCCAACCCACATCAGAAATCCAGCATAACAGTAGCCTAGTGAACTAGACCAAATTCTTGCTTTGCAAAGTTAAATAATACATTTATTTAGTCTGGCTTGCCAGGCTAGCATAATAGCGCTAACCACCATGGATTTCTGATGTGGGTTGGAAGCCAACTTCACTCAGCTCGGCTCAGTGATTCCCTACCACGAGAGCATGCAGCGCTCAGCCGCTCATTGACACTACTACGAGCGACAAAATAGTCGTAATACTGGCACATTTCTTATCCGTGTGTTCCTGAAAAAGTCATGCTTTGGGCAGATTAATGAAAATAATGACGGTTTTATTGTAACACGTTTAAGACGAAAGTCAGTGTGTCAGGATTATTGTCTCTGCACCCTGATTCCTAATAACTGAACAACATTACTACATTTAAGTAGGTGGACTTTGCCACAACATACATTTAATGGAGGTCTGATAACTCAGATAATAAATTAAATGAGGCCGGTAATTGATTAAAATAAATTAACTAATTAATCAAACATCTAAAAAAATCACAATTAATTATAACTAGAATGATATAAATATATATTATATTAATTATAATAAATATAAAGCAATAAACATGCAACAATATACGAGAGGTTCATTTTATTTAGAAAGTGTTGTTGACGTGTAAAATCACTGAATACTCTTTTTAACAGAGAACCTAAAATCAAATCCAGTTTCTGTTCAGAAACTGTTTGAAAAAGTCTATTGTGTAAACAATGAACAGAAAATAAATGTAGCACAGTTAGCTAATGTTATTCAATGTAAATGTCAGTTTAACTAGGATTGCCAACTCCCCAAAAAATAAATAAGGGACACCTCGCTGGCATGGCCCCCAAATGCTTTGATACGGCCCTGGGTGGGACGGAGTTATGAAGGGGATCTGAATTGTATGCGCAGCAGCGATGCGCGTCAGCCACGAACAAAAGACAAAGTACCAAAGCAGCTATGAACAATGGTGTGTTAAATAGATTTTGGTGGCGCCGCTTTGAGAATGTTACTGTGGCCGTGCGCAAGACGCAGATGCTGCTGGAGCGTGTTGCGCTCCGCCTAGGTTCACCATCTCTGCTCAAAGGAATCCTCGATGCCGAGTCCGTAACATGGGTGGAAACTTGACCATTTTTCAGTACTCAGTTTCAGCTCACACCGCACATCTGGTAGCAACACGTCTTACCTAAAAATGTGCTAAAAATAGCCGTTTTTACACAACACGTTGAACTTTTTATTGTATTGTTATTGACGTCTGTTGTCCCTCGGGATCGCTGCAGGAGGACACAGGTATTTATGAGGAAAATGAAAGAAAGTAAATAAATGTTTTGTCATCAGTATAATCATAACCACGGCAAACACGCTTTATCGACAATCCTTGCTAGTGTGTGAGGAAAAAAAAGGTGTAGAAATTAAAAAAGACGTGTGTTATGGGCTCGACACACGGGAGGCGACATCGCCTCTCCTCCATTCATTTTCAATGAGACATGCGCGACAAAGCGATAATCGCGGGTCTCTCTCCTACTAAGCGAAACGTGAAAAACGTGCGTGTGAAATTTTGCACTCGTGCACGTGTCGTGCACGGACGACCCAGCAACGTGATCCCAGAAAGTTGAAATATTTTCAACTTTTCATCACTGTCGCTCGGACGAGGACCAATCAACGGAGGTTTCATTCACTGACCAATGAGCGGACAGGATGCTCCGTACACCTCCGAGCAAACATGGAGAAGTTGATTATTATTATGTTTTATAGTAAAACCACAAGTAAGATTTCACATAACTCTAGCAGCACCTTGTGAAACATCATATCTACCGCTTTATTAACTCTGAACCGCTTAAATAACCTTAATTCCCTCCAACATGACTCAGCCAATCAAAACAACGGAAGTTTCGATTTCGCCATGGAACAGAACGCGTAGACGGCTTTGCCGCTGCCGCGGGTCGCCTCCCGTGTGTCAGGTAATAAAAGCGACGGCGACAAATTTCGCTGATCGCGGTCGTTTGTCGCCTCCCGTGTGTCGAGCCCCTAGGGAAACAGCTGGCGAGCCATGTTTGCGCATGCGTCGTGAGCGGTTCTGGTGCTGTTTGAGCCGCAGCCGCTCGCATTTGAAGTTTTGAAAAACTAATTTTGAATAAAACTTAAAGAATAACTGGCAATTGCTTGCTCGTTTTAAGAGGTATTTCATATTTGTTAACATGCTTTCTGATATAATGGTTTACAAACACAAAAGGGTAATTTATTAGAGTACTCGATTAATTGGTAAGAGATTCCATACTCTATTACAAAAATATTCAATAGCTGCAGCCCTACGCCAAACATGCATGAGTGCTGCCTTCCACCTTTCAGCAGAGTCTTACAACTGTGCCTCCCTGACTCCCTAAAGGCCATCTATTCGACTGTGCCTGTCATAAAGTTGTCCCACATCTCAATATGTGCCTTTGATCATCTTAGGTGTGTTCTTGCTGTGACGTATCTCTAATTCCATGCTGTAGTTCTTTTTTAAAACACAGAGCAGTTTTGTTTACCTGTTTTGTTTTGTTTACCTGTTAAAAACAGGTTAAAACAGGTAAACAAAACTGCTCTGTGTTTTAAAAAAGAACTACAGCATGGAATGTGCCTTTGATTCTTTTATTATTAATTATTTTTCTCTTGCAGTCAGCCTGATTATTTAGGTCACCAAACAGAATTTGAATCACTACTGAGTGATTTTAAGTACTTTTTTTTACTCACAATGCTCATTGGATCCATTCACCTCAGGGTTTTCCCCAGCGCGGTATAAGCCTGGTGGCCCGTCAGGCTTTGCTTTGCCAGGCTGTACTAGATTATTCTAGGCTAATGGCAGATTACATAAAACATAGTTTGTGAAACCTTTTTCTCTTTTGTGAAACCTAAAAAATGCCAAATTTATGCATGTATTTAGCATCTGGTCCACACTAGAACTGGACTAGCTCAAAAACTACAACACCCACGCTCTACAAACCTGTACTAACTTATTCTAGGCTAATAGCAGATTATATAAAACATTGTTTGTGATAAGTGAAATTTTTTTCTGATTTGTAAAACTTAAAAAAATTAATAAATAAAACTGACGGCAATGCAAACCTGTTGCTTTTCAGGACTGGTTTCAAACTTTTCCTCTGAGGACGTCTGGAAGTTTTCTGCCTCCGGGGAATTTTCCTCGTCCTACGAACATAAAATATTAACAAAAATGATAAATCCCTAAAAAAACTGTATAAACATAAATAAATACACATTTTCTCCGAGTAACAGTCGGTTTTATTAACTAGTTTACCGAAAGTTAGCTCTTAGCTAAACTTTAATATCAATTTCCGGTTTCTCTGTTTTCTGAAGACGACTATAACTTATTTAGCACAAACCTGACTCACTGTTCGATGAATAGCAAATTCTGCCATGGTTGGTGAAAGTTAGATAACCAAGAAAACCGAGTTAAACCGGTAAAATAAAACGTTTTCACGCAGCGCATCTGATGCGAATTGACTGTTTTAGGATGAGAAGCTTCCGCTTACACTCTTCAAAATAAAAGCTCTGAAGCAAAGTGTGACGTCTGTTTCCGGTCATCGACAAGAGGGGGTGGCTGATGACTGCCACCTGTTGGTGAAACGACAGAAGAGCAATTTGAACATAGCAGCATATTTCAGTAGGAAAACACGACTAATGTGTTAATCTTGTGCATGAAATTAAAATTTAAACATTTGAAAATAGATTTACTTAAATATATACATTTTACTATTATATTAAAGTTCTAATAAAAAAGTTCAAAGAAAACTTTTAAAGGTCTTTTACTTTTTAAATATTTTACAAAGATTAGATTAAGTTTAGAAGCATTAAAATCATACACGTTGGATTAGGTCAGATAGTAAAAAGTTCAAGTGTCCGTGATTCAGGCTGATTAGAAGATTTACGATAAAGTTTTCATTCTTCACAAAATAACTTTGTTTTTAGTAACATCTGTCAAGTTTGTGATTAAAGTTCTGACTTCTTTGACAAACCTATTTTATTGGTAAGATCGCGTGTAACCATAATGACACATGGTGTTCTTGTGTTTGTGTGGATTCTGTACAGATGTGTCTTCAGAGAACAGAACAAGATGAAGTGTGTATTCAGGGCAGGAGATCAGCAGACTGTGGAGGATAAATGGGTGAGTATGTTTATGTTTATTTATTTAGCAGATGCTTTTATCCAAAGCGACTTACAATTTATAACCTGTAGGGCATGTTGTGATCTGCGGGGGAAACCGGAGTACCCGGAGGAAACCCACGTATGCATGGGGAGAACACGCAACTCCACGCAGAAAGGCCACAGCTGAGTTTCGAACCTGCAACCTTTGTGCTGCGAGGCAACAGTGCTAACCACTGCTCCACCATGCAGCACCATAGAGAGTAGAAGAATCAGACTCCTGAGTACAAGCCAGCAGGAGATTTCAGCCCTGAGCTGTTCTTCGCTTCTTTATAAAGGAAATTAACATGAAGCTTTGACACTAAAACACTTTATAAATCATACATTCATTGTTTTTCTAAATTAGCTCTAAATAAAAATAGGTTCATTTTTAACTTGAACATTTTACCAACTGATTAAAATGAATGTGAAAAAGTTAAAATAAAACAGCAAATTCCTCCTTTTAGATTCATTTGGAGCTGCAAACCGTTGTGTTTGTGAGCACGCTGCTGTCTGGCTGCTGGTGAGCAGGGACGAATGGGTCTAATCAGACTTCATCTCCACCCTTTTCTAATTCATACGAAAGGAAACTCAATCCTTAACCAACAAATGTTTCAGTTCTGCTGCAAAAGGTTCATTTGAGATGTTAATTGAAGCATCTTTGACATATTTTATTGTGTTAGACTTTTAAATGTTGAATTCAGAGTAAAACTAATGAAGCGGATTGATAAGCAGTGTTTGTCCTGAGTCGTTGATACTAAATGTGATCAGTCTGTGATCACACCCCTCAGAGTCATGTGATCCTTATTGAACTCTGATTGTGTTGCCGCCCTTATCATTGAGGATCCTCAAACCCTTTAAGCCTGTGTGTTGACTGAGGATCAAATCAATCAATCAAATCAAAGCTTTATTTATAAAGCACCTTCTGCAACCCCGTCAGGAAGCCCAAGGCGCTGAACATGGTTCAGTAGAAGGTAAATATATTGAATAAATCAACAATAAAAGCAATTCAAATTACAAAATAGATGAAACATTCTGGTACAGGACAAATGTGTAAAACAATGGATTGAGTGAACCAATGAAAACTGTGAAATAAATTCAACATAATAGAGGGCCAAAATCAAACATGTTCAGGGAACGCCGAGCGGAGGAGGTGGGTTTTTAGGCGACTCTTAAAGACTGGCAGAGAAGGGGACAGCCTAAGTGAGGGTGGCAACTGGTTCCAGAGTAACGGTGCTAGGACTGAGAAAGCCCGGTCCCCACGAGTACGACACCTAGACCGAGGGACAGCGAGCAGGCCTTGGTCAGAGGAGCGCAGAGCGCGTGATGGGGAGTGTCTGTTCAGGAGAGTGGCCAGATAGGGGGGAGCACCACCCTGGAAGAAATTAAAAACAAAGACGAGGATTTTGAATTGTGAGCGATAGCAAACCGGAAGCCAGTGCAGGGAGGCCAGGACCGGACTGATGTGGTCCCGTTTCCTGGTCCCAGTCAGGAACCTGGCGGCGCTGTTCTGCACAACCTGTAGGCGACGCAGTGATGACTGACACAGCCCTGCATAGAGAGAGTTGCAGTAGTCAAGCCTAGAAATTACAAAAGCATGCAGTACCCGCTCCAGGTGGGCTCTCGACAGCATGGGCTTGATTTTTGCAAGGCGTCTCAGGTGAAAGAACCTGGACCGGATCACTGAGTGGATGTGAGCCTCAAATTTAAGTCCAGCATCAAGTTTCACCCCCAAACTGGTCACAACTGGTTTTGAGTAGGGAGAAAGAGGGCCAAGATCAACATAACGACCCACATTCCTGCTGTTGGGTGGATGATTAATCATCTGTGAGATTTTCTTTGTAGTAAAAAATCAATCTTTTCAGGATTTCCCTTAGATCTGACAAACATCCAGAAGTCATGTGAGCAGTTCCATCAATGAGGAGACATTTTCATCTAAAACACAAGAACAAGATGTCCTCAGAAGTATTTGAGAGATTTTAAATCATTGGGGATGCGTTTTATAATTATTTATTTATGTTTTTTTTTTGCTAATTATGACATATAAATTTTTTTTGGCCACACTGTTTATTTCTGTTTTATTTTTTAATCGGGCAAGTTATATTTTTGAAGTTTATATTTTGGAAAAATGTTTCAAGCTTTACTAGAGCTTTAAGACTGAAACAATAATAATAATAATAATAATAATAATAATAATAATAATAATAATAATAAACTAACCCTGAAACTGCCTTAGAAGCATGGACTGATTCTGGCACTTCAGTGAAAGCATACAAATATACAAAAAATATACTACTAATAATAATAATAATAATAATAAGAAGAAGAAGAAGAAGAAGAAGAAGAATGATGATGATGATGAAAACATTGATGTGTTTTTATGTCTCACCAGCAGGGGGAGCTGTTAAACCACGTGAGCACCTCTTACCAAACCAGAGCACTTTGTTACTAAACGGATGACAAAGCAAAACAATTAAACATATTTTGTGATGACTCTAAAACAATCAATAATTTAATTTAAGAACTAAATCTAAATGTAGTCATTAAACTGTTGCTATACAGTTTTAATAGTGTGCAGATTCATCACGTGACTTCTTGTTTTGCCTCATGAACTCTGAGTTTTCTGCATCATGATGACTCATTAAGTATTAACCTATAACCACATGGAGACAGCAGAATCATGCATTTCCCGGGCATCTTTTAAATATTTTGTATTTAAAATACAATTTATTTTATTTCAGGCTTTTTATTTAAATAATTATTTTTAAAATTTATTTCTCTAGGAAAAAACATGTCAACATCTTGCTGATAAGGAATGGAGCCCTCTGCGCATCATCCTCTCACAAACTAACCCACCACTAACCCTAACTACAGCACGGCCGATGGACCTGAGCGTAAAACAGCCTTCTGGTTGTTTTGTCTTGATAAATCCATCAGTTTCTCACAGATCGTAAAGCTACGTTTATATGATCTTCGTGTCTAAATCCTGCTCATGTTTTCTGTCTGAAACTGTTCATCAGTGAAAACTTGACTCGTTCTCTGTTTTTTTATTTTTATTATTAAAAATTCCCTCTGGTTTCTTTTAGGATTCATAGGAATCATCAGACTTTTGTTTTCAGTTTCATTTCTTCCTCTTCCTCCCTGATCACGAGCATCCAGAAACTGGATGCAACAGAACCCCCGGGACCCCCCCGGGACCCCCCCAACGGGGCCGGTGTTCGGAACACCGAATGGAGACGTGTTCTGGTTTCACTGCTGCAGGGGCGCCGCTAGGGGCGCCCTTGGGCTTTGCAGGAAGCCAGAATGTGAGGCATGAATCTGCAGCGCAGAAGTGATTCCATCCATCTTCTTTAACCGCCGCATGGTCGCGCGGGTTGGTGTGCAGAAGTAAATAATTCAGAGCTTTTTATGCACAAAATAGTTGTATTTATATTTTAGAGTGTCTGCTCTGTGTGCTGCAGCTGCCTGATCATAGTAGCACAGGTGTTGTGTCTTGACCTGGAATATCATAAAGCAGGACCTCCAGCTGCACGACCAGCGATGGGTCATCTGATCTTCTCGTGCTGGAGAATCTCGCTGTTGCACAACCTGCAGCGCGTTGTACAATGGTGGGGGTGGAGGGTGCGTGCTGCTGCGACACAAGGCTGGTCACCTGCTCCCGCTTCTTATCCGGGTTCTGCATAAAGTCGTGCCTGCATGGATTCAGATTGAGGAGGAGTCGTGAAAAGGGACTTTTTTTTTGGGGGGGGGGTCTGGAGTAGCAAGGAGGATGAGGAGGAAGATCTGGAAATTCCTCCTCAAGACAGAAAAACCCTCCCAGTAAACAAACTGACAGAGAGAGGGGAGGGGAGAAGTGCGGGGGATTCTCCGAAACCACCCACGTGGGATCGCCGGTTTCTGCTGCGTGCTCGGCCAATCAGCGAGTGTCTTTTGATAGCAGAGGGCCAATCAGTGCTCGAGCAGTTGCTCGCGTTGACGGGAGGCTATAAAAGCGGAGAGTTTCATCTTTTAGAAGCAGAACGCTTCTCTCTCACACACGGAAACCAGCAGCAGGACCTGTCCCTATTACCGGACCTTGGTACCGATCTGGATTAACGCTTGCTTGGCACTTCATCTCTGGAGCTTACCGGAACAGCTGAGCGCTGTGGATATTTGCCTTTATCCTGGATCTTGTGGATTATTTAACTGACTTCGACATGACTCTGGAGGAAGTTGTTGGGTCTAGCAGCACCGAGAAAAAGTAAGTATTTGCTTTCAGATGATGCGTAATTACGCACAAGCTCACATTTTAGTGCAAATGATGCAAGATTATCAGAGTGTTTAGAGCTCGCGCCGGTTCTGTTGCGTTCTGTGCCGGTTTCGGTCCCGTCTAACCGCCTCTGTGTCTCTGCAGGATGGAGCCGGTGAGTCAGGCTCTGGAGGAGCTGCTGGTGGCGGCGCAGCGGCAGGACTGCCTCACCGTGGGAGTCTACGAGTCCGCCAAACTCATGAATGTGTAAGTAGGAGCTGTGACCGACTGGTGCCTGTACGCGCGCCGGTGCTGGTTCTGACCCGGTTCTGTTCTCCTCCTACAGAGATCCGGACAGCGTGGTCCTTTGCCTCCTAGCCACAGATGAGGAGGATGAAGATGACATCGCGCTGCAGATCCACTTCACGCTGCTTCAGGCTTTCTGCTGCGACAACGACATCAACATCCTGCGGGTGTCCGGGATCCGGCGGCTAGCCCAGCTGCTGGGCGACGACACCGAGGACGGGAACGGCAACGGGGGCGAGCCCCGGGACCTGCACTGCATCCTGGTCACTGTAAGTTCTGAGCTCGCGCTGCTGCATCAATGGACCTGACTTAGATCAGAACCAGGAGATGAATCTGTGTTGCATGAAACTAAAGCAAATGTCCGCCTTGTTCTGCAGAATCCCCCGGTCCACCCGCTGCAGTGCCAGGCCCTGCAGGACGTCAGCAGCTTCTGCAAGGAGAGCCGCTGTAAGAACCAGTGGGTCCCCTGCCTGGAGCTGCAGGACCGCTAACTGGCGCCGAACCGAGCAGAACCGCCGAGGAGCGGTGGATGGAGCTGAATTAACGCAAACGACCAGTCCTCGTGAGAAGAGGCGTAACGGCGTTTGAGAGGCGCGGGACCGAGCCGTGGATGCATAAACCGACCCATCCGGTCAGGAGCGCGTGAGGTGTCGTTGCTGGTTCCGAGAGCCGAACCGAACTGGACCGTGCTGGATGGCGGAGTTACAGAGATGGAGGCGTTTTGATGCGATGAGTGATAGCGAGGAGCTGCACGTGACGTTCCGGACTGGGCTGCAAGTGATGCAGGTGTTCCGCTCACCTGTTCGGACACAACTGGACACTTTGTTTTACAGTGACGTCATGTCTGATTATTTACCTGATGGAAGAATGAATCAGCGTGTTGATGTAAATAAACAGTTGAAAGATAAATGACTTCCCGAGTGTTTCGTGCGTGTGTGTGTGTGCGTGCGTGCGTGTGTGTGTGTGCGTGCGTGCGTGTGTGTGTGCGTGCGTGCGTGTGTGTGTGCGTGCGTGTGTGTGCGTGCGTGTGTGTGCGTGCGTGTGTGTGTGCGTGCGTGCGTGTGTGTGCGTGCGTGCGTGTGTGTGTGCGTGCGTGCGTGTGTGTGCGTGCGTGCGTGCGTGTGTGTGTGCGTGCGTGCGTGCGTGTGTGTGTGTGCGTGCGTGCGTGTGTGTGTGAACTAAGTTCGGTTCTGAAAGGGTGCTGGGATACTGTCAGACTTACAGCCAGCAGCCTCAGGCACAGGAAGTGCTTATGCAAGAGTTTATCCCGGTGCATCATGGGAAGTGTAGTCATCTGCAGAATGAGCCGGAAGAGTTCCTCAGAGTTCAGATTAAAGGACCTGGAGTCATTTCTTCTTCAAAACAAAACTGATGAGAAGCAAACAGAGTCAGAAATAATGAATCCTTTACTTAAACTGATTATCGCATCAACATCTGGGATCAAAAGTTAATTTTTGAATTAATGAATGGTAAATAGTAAAAGTTCAGCCTTTTCTGGGGAAAATCTGTAGAAATCTGCTCTGTTTCTCCAGAAGTCTCTTTGAATTGCTCAACTCGAAGGAAAATAAACAGTTTAAAGTCGATGAAGAGGTTTTACTCTGCAGGAGCTTTTATGGGAGGAGATGGATTACAGGTTCAGTGTCTGATGGGACTCTGCAGGATAAAAATGGATGAAAATATGGAGGAGTGTGTTAGTGGAGACACACACACACACACACGGCTCAGTTTCCTTGGCGATGCCCCGGCTTCCTGCAGCACATCCCAGTAGGAACAGCAGAGATGGGACTGGTGGTGGTCGGAGGGACCGGTGGCGCCAGTGCTCGGCAGCCTCGCCTCTGTCAGTGCTCCCCAGGGCAGCTGTGGCTACATCGTAGCTCATCACCACCAGAGTGTGAATGTGTGTGTGAATGGGTGAATGACTGATTGTGTTGTAAAGCGCCTTGGGGGGTTCCATGACTCTATATAAAGTACAGGCCATTCACCATAACTGTTTAAACAGGGAATCTTGCTGCTTGTTTTAGTTTTTTTATTTTTTCAGATTTATTTTGTCCACAAAGACAAAACGAGTAAAACAAAACAAATAAACGGCTGCTGCAAGTTAACTTATCTAGAAACCATAATTTTACCATAACTTAAAACATGTGACCTGAATAAAATCAAAGCATTTAACTTCCTCCAACCTATAACTTAGTACTTAAGCAACTTGCAAAGTTTAATTTCACTAAACTTGCATATTTTATTTTATTTTATTTGAACTTTATTACATGTTTTTACTAACTTAAATAATATCACTTACTCTAAATGGACCTATTAAACCCTAATCCAAATAAGTTGAATTTACTTAAAAGTGACAATGTGACAGGCTGGTGAAGGCAGTAACTGACACCAGATCATGACTCACACACCCATAAATGCTAACAGCCAATAAAAGTGGAGCACTCTAAGTCAAGTCAAGAGTATCTGGTGTGAACAACCACAGTATTAATAACAATGGGACGGCGCAGCCGTACAGCATTACTTTGACCAACCTCCTCACTTATAGGGCCAACGTGATACAAAAAGTAGCACCACATCTGCAACACTGAATGAAATAATAACTGAGAACAACAATCATCCACAATAAAGATCCATTAACACCCCAAAATAGAGCAAAATAACTGAAAACATGACTACCCACAATGCACCCCCCCCCCCCCCCAAGTTGTTTATTGTTCCTGAAATCCAACAGAATTGCTAGTTTGTGGTTGTTTTTCTTGTAAATCCACAAATATTTAAAATAATATACAAGTCTGCTTATCAGATACACTTTAGGGTTGACGTAAAGATGAATGGAATAAAATAGAAACATAAAATAATAAATCAATCATTTTTGGTTAATTGTACTCATTAAAGTTAAGTTGTCCGTACTGATTAATTTAAGTTAAGTTTACTTAGAAAATAAATAGTTCAATGTACTTAAAACAAGGAAAAGGTTGAACAAGCTCAACACATTTGAGTTCTAAAAACATTTTTTTTAATTATGAGTTTTGTCTACTCAATATATTTGATTATTTGAACTTTTGGGTTTACAGTGGTACTCAAAGGTATGGGGCCAGACTACGTGTGTTGGATCTCCTTATGGGGCGATGGTGGCACAGGAGTTAAGTGCTCGCCCCGTAATCAGAAGGTTGCAGGTTCGAGCCCCGCTCAGTCTGTCGCTGCTGTTGTGTCCTTGGGCAAGACATTTAACCCACATTGCCTGCTGGTGGTGGTCGGAGGGACCGGTGCGCCTCTATCAGTGCGGCCCATGCAGGGCAGCTGTGGCTACGTTGTAGCTCACCCCCACCAGTGTGTGAATGTGTGTGTGAATGGGTGAATGACTGATTGTGTTGTAAAGCACCTTGAGGGGCTCCAGGACTCTAGATGGCGCTACATCCAATACAGGCCATTTACCATTTATGGTACCCAGCAGAGCTCTGAGATCTTTAGGAGGTAGAACCGGGTCAGAACCAAACAGGGTGAAGCTTTCAGATGTGCCCCAACTTTAAAATCAAAACGGAAAACATTCATGTATTCATCAGCTGCTAAATAACGTTCCCCATGCCGCACCTTCTGCACTGTAACTGCTCAGCCTTTAAATTACTCTTTTTTCTTACGTTTAATTAGATTTGAGTTCGTTTGAACTTGATTTTAAAATCTGCTGCTTTACGTTGATTTGAACGTTTTGTGTTCTTGCTCCTGGAATCTGAACTGCTTCCGTGTGTGAAGCGCGCCATAAAAGCAAAGCCAGCTTGCCCTTTTCGCATCTACTTTGTGTTGTTGTTGTTTTCTCTCCACAGCTGTTAGCTTGTTGTTCGTCATGTGCTTGAAAATGTGTTTGCATCTGGTCTGCTCTGCGTGCTCGGGTTCAGAATCAACAGCCAAGGGACTCGGAGTTGTTTTGTGAAATGATCAAAAAGAACACCGGTCTTCTGGTATTTGTTAAGGGAAGAGCACAGAACAGCGAGTTTCTCCCATGTTCCTGGAGTTGTCCCGGGCAGGGGTGAAGTATTTCTGCAGAACCACAGAACACAGAGTCCCCCGGGTGTGCGTGTTTGTGTGGAAGCTGCTCAGCTGTAAACTGAAGCTCCGTGTGCACAAACAGGATCAACCTTTGCCCGTGACGTCACATCCTGATGTCACATCCTGCTGGAGGTGACGGGAACTCCACGGGCCTGTTGGTTTTGGCCGTCGGCCCGGCCCCGCGGAGTCCAGACGGGACCGCGGCTCATCTGACAGCTCGATCAAAGTCCTCCTGGTGACGGAGAGCTGGGATCAGCCAATCAGCTGCAGCCACTGGCATCAGGAACCATCCTAAACAACAAGACGCCAAAGTCACTCGTTTGATCTGTTTTCTACCTGAAGATGTTCGGCTGCATCAACGTGAACATAATGTGGAGCTAAAACAACACAAAGGCCAAGAAAAAGTCAAACCTCCAAACCGTAAAACAACAACGGAGCGGACGCCGGACCAGAGCTACAACGCTGCTGCTCTGAGGCTTCCATCAACCCAACCGGACTCCTGCAGCGCAAACGATCCAGAACGCACCGAAAAAGTGGGAAATTAGAGACTCAGCAGCAGCAGCTGAAGTTCGAGACACAAAACGTTCCAAACCTTTACCAGTTTGTCAGAAATGTATGGGACCATTCAGTCTTATGGAAGAGGGGGGGGGGCGGCTAGGAGGTCTGGGATTCCCAAACTGGGATCGAACATGAAGCCATCTTTTTTGGCTTATCCCAGGTTGGGTCACAGGAGAGGGGAAACCCTGAGACACCCGCAGCTCTGGGAGTTTCAGGGCAGGATCCCTCCCATCACCCAGAAACCCCCCAAAGGGAGGAGATCAGGAGGCCTTCTGGTCAGGATGAGGAGGAGCAGCTGCTCCCATCACTAAGGTCGAGGAAGATCATGGATGCGGGCTTCATTTTCCAGTCATGATTCAAATCTCAAGATAAAAGGAGAGAGTCGGAGCATGGAGCAATGACTGGACTGGAGTACCGGGGTTCCCTCCTGGAGCCATGCCCAGGGGTGGGGGGGTCACCGACACCTCACAGGTGTGCCTGGTTGTCCCGATCTGCAGCTCCATGAACTAGTTTCATTAAACCACAACACACACGCAGGGCAGCCAGGCTGATGAACGCTGACCTCTCAGCCAGAACAGAGCAGAGTTCAACTAAACCTCACGTATAAAAAACACATCTTAAAGTTTCTAAAGAAAACGGTAGGTTTAACCCTCCTGCTGTCCTAATGTGGCAGCACCACCTCACCCCTGCCACGTGGACCTCCAGGGATAAACCATCAACCCTGCCCAGTGGTCACCTTTCCTGGCGGGGTCCCCCATGAGGGCAGTGGGAGGGTTAAATCTTAACTAATGCGTTTGAAGATGGCAGCAGAATGTTTTAGAACACGGCTCCAGGGGGCACCACGGGGCCCGCGGCCACCCCTTGCCACCCCTCGTGGTTTAAACACAACCAGAATGATGGATGACGGAGAACCTGCTAGCTGATCGTCTAAACCCAGTCGTGTCTGAAACACCGATCTGGTTTCTGGTTTTCAGCTGAATGAAAACCGGGTTTACTGTGTTTTTTTAATAAAGTTGGTCACTGACTGTCTGAACGTCAGACTCGACCTCTAGAACTTCCATGGTCCGGATCCTCAGCTGCTCAGGAACTCTGTGGACCCACTCAGGAACTTCCACGGGCGTCCAGCAGGAACGGAGAGGAGCTGTTACGTAACCTCTGGATTTTCTGTTCCAGGACTTTTCTACCAGCAGAGAAGTTTGTTGTTTTGGACTCTTGAAATCAGGAGGGGCCTCAGGCTTTGGTTTAACGTGACCAAATCCACCGTAGATCAGTTCAGTTGTTGTTTTTTAAAAGCCAAACGGTTCCAAATGCAGCTTTGACTCAACGACGTGGAGCTCCTGAGTCCCGTCTGACAGAGAGCCGTTGCTCCTCGCAGCATCACGGATTTCTGCTGCATCCCGTTAGCCGCGCCGCTCGGCAGAAAGGCGTGTTTGGTATGTGGAAACGTTTCTGTTATGCAGGTTTTCTTATCTCACCATCATGGAGACCTTGGCTCTCCTCCAACACCTCGCCTCTGTCAGATGGGTCATTCTGAGCGGCCGGTCGTGGAAAACCCCGACAACTCGCTTCGCTCTGCAGAGCCCAGGCAGACATGTCTCTATTCTCTCCATTAGACCTTTCCTATTCAGACAACAAAATCAAAGCTTCAAACAAGCAAATCTTTTCATTTTGGGCCTTTTAAAGGACAGAATATATTTTGCATCCAAACTCTTTTCAGCACGAATGAAAATAATCAGAAGTTCCAGCAAAAATGCTGCTGAAGTGTTTTGCACGAAGGGAATTTGCAGGATTTGCAATATAAGTCTGTGTGGTGATGGTTTCCATGGTTACACAGCAAACATTCAACCTCAGGTAGCTACGGGACAGGGACGGGCCGTTAAAGACAAGTGGATCACGCCCTGAACGCACACCGAGCTTTAGAAGCTGATCCCACATCAGAGATGTTGTTGACGCCAGGGCGGAGGTCACATGACCCCAGTTTAGACAGACGTGGAGTCTCTGATGAGATGGAAGGAATGTACGGGCTCCACGCACACCTCTAGGTGTGTGTGTGTGTGTGTGGGTGGGTGTCACATTCTGCAGGTTTGTAGTTTAGTTAAGTATTTAAATAGGTGAAACAGCTCTGCTCACTTTTCCCGATGCCTTTCATTTTCCAGATGTTTTACATTCCAGCTGTGATCATGTGGACTTTTTTACTCGTCTCGTCGATGCAGGATTAGGAAAAGTGTGTCTGGAGTTTAGTTTGACTCCAGTTGGGATCCTGGTCACCTGGAATCTCTCCGGCCCTCCGGGAGGTTCCGGAAAGGTCCAAACCCAGGAGAGCGAGCAGCTAGACGGTCAGTGATGCACAAGTCCAGTGAATGAATGGATGAATGGCAGCTTTTCTCCGTGGCAGGTGTTTCTAGATTTGCTCCACTGCCGTTGGGATGAAGATGTCCTGCATCAGATTAATGTGCATAAAAATCACAAATGTGAAAGAGACTTTGAAACTTTGGCAAGAGCTTGGAGCAAATGCTGCAAATGCAAACGTAAAAGTTCCTTCCTGCCTCGGCCAAGAAGGCTCCTAATTTATTTGTTCTTTGGTTTCCAACCTCTCACAGAAACTAACCTCCGATAACCCAATCCCTAGTCCTAATCCTAGTCCCAGTTTTGAACTAGATCCTCTCCCAGTGAAGGACTGGGTTTACTGTCAGCTCCACACATCAGAGACAGATTCAAACGGGCCTGGACCAGAACTCGAGGACTTAATAACGAGGAAGCGTTGTTTTATTGGAGCTGAGAGGAAAACTTTTGGTTCCATCTTGGTTTTAAATTTTCCAGCTCCAAACGTTCGATTCTTTAGTCCCGCTTGTTCCTGTTCCTGGACGGGTCAGATGTTTTTCTCTCACATGAGAAACGTTCCCCACGTCTTCTCTGATGACACCGTGTGAGTGTTCGTGACGCTGCTGATCCCATAAATTCTCTGAAACAGCTTCTTTATTTTAGGACGGTTTAAAATCAGACCCGTGTGTCACCCCAGCAGCTATTTTCTGTTGCTCAGCAGCAACATCCACAAGCAGCGAGGAGCCTCCGCTCTCACCACGCGTCACGTTGCCGTGGAAACAGATGAAAGGTGGCGATTGGACGGCCGGACGTGCCAAAGCTCTGAAATGCGCTGGTTAAGGATCCGAAACGGAGCCGAGCAGAGCGTTACGTGGGGAGATCCTAATGCTGCGTCACAGACCATGTAAGGGCGCTTCTGGATGAGGGAGGATGAGTCACATGGAGGAAGAGCCTGGGGGGGAGGCATCTGGAGCCCGAGGAAGACGTGCCACTCTTCTCATCTCCAGCTCCGCTGTTTGGAAGGAAGTCTTTATTTTATCAGTTTCTGATAAACCAACCAATCAGCTTTCAGATCCTAAACATTCATGTAAAAATAATCAACCGTATGAAAGAAACTCCTGATTTGATGTTGCGTGGACGTTTTTATCTTCTGATTTGGTTTTTATGTCCACGTTTGTGTCTACATGGACACTTTTGAAGCTGCCTCTCAAATTTGTGTGTCTCTTTAACGATATTTATTTTTGCGTTTAAATTTTGGAAATCCAGAAACTCACTGGGTTGCAGTTACTGGCGATGATTTGCTAATTCTGTTCACGAGGATGTTTTGAAATTGCCTCCAAATGTTTTCAGTGACTCTCTGGTTTAGGGTCGTTGTGGAGGAGCTCCTCACAACTAGGGATGTCCCGATCAGCATTTTAGGCATCCGATCCGATTTCCAGTCAATCAATCAAATCAAATAAAAGAGTATTAATCCCAGAGGGACATTAGAGTTTCAGGACACAAAATTCAGAGATCAGACAGACATACATGGGCAAGACACATGACAAGAATTGGTGACTGTGGTCTTTCGCAACCCTGAGTCGTGCTACCTTAATAGAGAGAAAAGGGTTACATGAGGATTGGTTCAGGTGGAGGGAAAAAAAGGCACTTCAGAGTTACCCTCCACCAGGAGGGCAGCTTTGCTCTGCAAAAAAAAAAAAAACAAAAAAAAAAAACAGCTCAGACAGAAATGCAACAGACTTCAGACAACACTACACAAGTGTCCACTAGGTGGGTGGTGGGTTGGGACTCCCCCACTTCAGTTCCTGCAGCCACGATCAGCAGCACATGTCACCTCAGTGTGGATAGGGGGAGGAGCATTGAGGGTTGGAGGGTTAGGGTGAGGCAGACACTTTGTCTACTTTTAAGACTAGGCTTAAAACATTTTTATTTGATAGGGCCTATGGTTAAAATCTGATGTTAGCCTAGATCTGGACAAGTGGGGGAGTAGAGGCAGGTGGAGTGTACAGTCGGTAAAGACGACTCTCCCGTGCCCCGCCTCCAACATGCCTCCATCTAAATAGGATAGATTATGCAGAGTTATCTCTGTAGTTATGCTGCTATAGGCTTAGACTGCTGGAGGACACACTGACCACTTCTCACACTCGACTACTTTCTTCTACAATCTGCTCTTTAACTGTATTATTTCCTGCTATTTCAGCTGTTAACTTTATTTTCTCTCTAAGTGTTTTTCTCCCCAGAAGAAGCTACAATGATGTTCTGCTGAGCTGTGGTGGCCTCATGGAGGGGGCCATCGTCTAGCACACTGCTGCTAACCACTTATACATTCTCCCTCTCCTGATAATAACTTTTTGCTTTCCTTGACGTTGGATGTGCTACTACTAGTTTATCTGTTTAATTATAGATCCACTAGAATAAATACAATAAAGTTTATCTCTCACCAAATAGAATATTTACCAAGAAAGGGAGTTTTATAAAAGGGAGTTTTTCTCTCCACTGTCGCTACATGCTTGTTTAGTAAGAGGATTGCTGTAAAGACTCTGACACTGGTCAGTGACTTGATACAACACCTTAAGACAACTCTTGTCGTGATTTGGCGCTTTATAAATAAACTTGAATTGAATTGAATAGTCTCCATCTGGTGTCCATCTAGTCTCCATTTAGTCTCCATCTAGTCTCCATCTAGTCTCCATGTCGTCTCCATCTAGTCTCCATTTAGTCTCCATGTATTCTACATTTAGTCTCCATCTAGTCTCAATGTCGTCTCCATTTAGTCTCCATCTGGTCTTCATCGAGTCTCCATTTAGTCTCCATCTAGTCTCCACCGAGTCTCCAGTTGGTCCCAAACTATTATAACCAGGGATATTTGTTTGCATTTGTTTAACCATTTGTAGCAAGTTTTCTTTTATTAGCTTTTCGTCTTTTCTCTGGATTTTGTCTCTTTGGATCATGTCGACTATTATTTTGTTCTTGTTGTTTAGAGTTTGAATGATTTTGTGGTTTTGGGCGACCAGATTGTTCCTGCTGTCACCTGGACTCGCTCTGATGTAGCTGTGTCTTTGTCCGTGGTGGTTTTTGTAACTTTTGCTCATTTCTGGTTATTTTCTGTTGGTTTCTTGTCTGGATTTAGACTCGGAGCTCTAACCTGTAGCTCCTGCTCTGGGTGCAGCAGCATCTGGAGCTGATTAGCTCTTCTTGTAAGTTCCTATCAGCAGCTGCTCAGCTGATAGACTCTCTATGGAAAAAAGTTCACAAGCCCAACTCTGCTTTCTTCTCCTCTTCCACATGAAAAAGCCCTCAGGATGACGGCACAAAGCAAGTCTCAGCTGTCAGATTGCGGACTCCGCCGCGGTTTGTAGATGGAAGGTGTGTTTGTTGTGTTTTGGATCGAGAACACACCCTTTTATGTTTTCTCCCACAGAGTGAATCTTTCTGCTCCTCCCTGTGGGACTTTGATGAAGTGCTGAGACTTCTCTAAAGCAGCCGACTGTCCTCGTCTCACTCAGGATTTAATTTGAGACACAAACTCATAAAGAGGGAAAACTCTGCCTAATGCCTCTTGTCAGGAATGTCAGGAATGTGGCTCCACATTCTTTGTGTTTGTGTCATCCAGCGTTTTCCTGTTTTTGATCTCACTTTTTCATTCGTGATTCCAGACAACAGCAACATGTTTTTCTTTTGTTATTTTCATGCACCTGTTCACGAGCTGCAGGGAGTTTTGAAGCTTGTTTCTGGAGATCCCTAACCTGACCAGCCAGCTCCACGCTTCCATGTTTTCTGTGCAGAAAACAGAGGACGAGTCTGGCCGGCCAGGCCAGGAAATCCCCTGAGTGGGTCAAAAACTCAAAACAGTGGTGTTCAGTAAATGGTAAATGGCCTGTATTTGATATAGCGCCTCCTAGTGTCATGGAACCCCCCAAGGTGCTTTACAACATCATCAGTCATCCATCCATTCACACACACATTCACACCCTGGTGGCCACAGGTGCCCTGGGGGGGTGCACTGGGAGGCGAGGCTGCCGAGCACCGACGCCACCGGCCCCTCCGACCACCACCAGCAGGCGACGGGTAGCCTGGCAACGCTCCATTGACGGCTCTCGGTTGTGGGGCGGGTTCTACCGTCGTCTTTCAAATGATCTCCGCATGCTACTGGACAATGAATGTGACGTACTCACCGCAACAGCTATCGTTAAATGAGGCGGTCCGCAGTTGAAGGAGAAAACGCATCATTTTTTCTAAAAAAACAAAAGCACTAAAATACATCTATCTGCTCCTGATTCTGATGAAGCCAAGTTCTAATAATCCAACATGGATGTAAAAGCCGTTTCAAACGAGCTGTCGCCATCTTGTTTCACTCTGTTGCATCATCCCACCCACCAGGCTTTTAGAGTGCCCTGATTGGCCCACAAAGCGGATAAAGCTCTGTGATTTGTTCACTAAGCAGATAGAGCACTATGATTGGCCCACCATCATGGACCAATCACAGCTCTTTATGTGTTTGAAACCCCTCTACAGAGCTGTGATTGGCCAGCCAGAATGCTGTTGGGGCTGCAGAGGTTCCAGTGGAGCGTTCCTAGACCAAACTTTGCAAAGCAAGAATTTGGTCCAGTTCACTAGGCTAGGCGACGGGGGCAGGCAGGCGGTTGTAAAGATCATTTCATAAACACAGAAGCAAACGCAGGACAAAACAAACGTGACGATAACGGGAGGTCATCTAAAGGTCAGCCGGAGCGGTTTTAGTCTCTGTGGTTCAGGAGTAGTGTTCTGACCTTCATACGATAGTTTCTGGTGCAGCAGAGCTGAACCACTTCTCAGCTGGTCATTTATTTGATGCATCTTTATAAATAAAGTTGCATTATTTTGTAAAAAAAAAAAATTTAAATGCAAGTTCCAGTTTCCGCTCAGAAACACAGTTAAATACTTTTTTGTCAGGCTGAACTTTTCATCACGCCGTGTTTTTCTGACACAAACCAGAAATGACATCACTTCCTGTGTGTGTGTGTGTGTGTGTGTGTGTGTGTGTGTGTGTGTGTGTGTGTGTGTGTGTGTGTGTGTGTGTGTGTGTGTGTTAAACCAGAAGCTGCCTTCCTCTGCCACCTCAGACTGAATTATTTCCTATCTGAGGGCCTCTACACTCACGAGTTTCCTTTTCAGACTTGAGTTCCCTCCAACGTCCACCGAGACCACCGAGAAGGCTCATGTCAGAGCACGAGCAGTCAGAGTGAAGGTATTGTGTGGATGTCCCCAGCTCTGGGTCAAACTCGCCTTGTCTCTGAGCAGAACGTCTCAGTCTGACTCAAAAACATTTTACATTATATTCTTTTCAACTTTATTGAGAATAAACCCAAACGGACACAATAACCTTAAAATGTGCATTAAATTCATCAAGTGAAACAAGAAGAAGCTCTGAATGATCGACCTGCCCTGCAGCCTGAACAGCATGCTAACGCTAACAGGCTAACAGCTAACTAGAGGAAACCAACGTCTCAGCAGCAGAGAAAATGTTTACTGAAAACATTTAAAGCACTATTTCTCTCCAAAGCGAATTATGTTTATGTTTATTTATTTAGCAGACGCTTTTATCCAAAGCGACGTACAGTTTATAACCTGTAGGGCATGTTGTGACCTGTGGGGGAAACCGGAGTACCCGGAGGAAACCCACGCATGCACGGGGAGAACACGCAACTCCACGCAGAAAGGCCGCAGCCGAGCCGAGTTTCGAACCTGCAACCTTCATGCTGCAAGGCAGCAGTGCTAACAACTGCGCCACCATGCTTGTAGCTGCACACACAGATTCTTTATGATGACATTAATCATGAAGTTTAGTTCCTGCCTCTGACTGCTAATTAAACTAAATTGAACTTAAATTGTTGCATATTTTACTTTCCAGAAGAGAAAATGTTTAAAAGTTTATAAAAGTGGAATTTAACTCCACATCATCCGGCTGTTGGCTGGAGCAGGTGCGTGGATCTACTCAGCATTTTGACTAAAATCAAACTAAATTTACTTTCAAAGGGAAAAAAAAAACAGATTCTATTTTTAGGTGTAAAAAAATCACCAGTCACCTGAGACAGG
>NC_091748.1:78808635-78816135 GCF_043380555.1 Nothobranchius furzeri
GTTTTTGGTTTAAATGATCTAGTTTACACTCATGACAACTCTGAGGGGGGTGAATTTTTTTCTCACTCTTCTGTTTAAGTGTATTAAAAGCCTAAAATTCTGTATAATTAATGAGCATCAGACCCACGTGACCACAGAGCTAGCTCCAGGGAAAGGCCTCAGTAGAGCCTCGGTCTGGCCTGGAAACTGTTCGATCATTTTCAGCATTTGTGCGTTCTTTTTGGATATTATTTGTGCAATTGTTGGACAGAATAACTTGCTGTGGCATTAATTGCACTAATAGAGCGTCCAAGGAGTCTCCACTTCATTTTTTTCGGTAAGTAAAATTATATTTATGTATTTTAGGTCACTGCCGAGCTGAGCTTAGATTTTAACATGTACTGTTTAACCATGACATTTAAATGTAATAGGGTAAAACCCAGTGCATTTAACATAATGCTGCACTTTAGAAAATGGGTTGAAATATAACATGTTGGTGGAGCTGGGTTCCCACTATCGGCTTGTGGAGCTCTCGGGAGACCTCTGTGTTCCACCCGGTTCTCCCCAGCGGTCAGCCCGGCGTATCTCTGACTCAGAAGCTCTGGTGTTGTACACAGTTAACTCCGGTTGTAGCTAGGTTGCTACCTCTGTTAGCTTAGCTCCCACCTCCGCGTTAGCTTTGGGTTAGCTTCAGGTTAGCTTGTAGCTAGTTCGACCGGGTGTCATCAGTTGATCCCAGCCTTACAGCCCCACCCTCAGCTTCACCTCTCTTTTCCCTTTTTTGGAATTGTCTGGGCTTGACGGAACCTGTGACACAGTCAAAATGGCGGTGGTGACCACCTCCCATTTATCTTCAAAAACTGTTATTGGAGCCCATGGAAATGAATTGTTCAGTATATATGTCGATGGTTTAACCCCCTAATCCAACCCCTTAAGTTGGTTGTCTTTGGTATGACCCGACTAGGATTTGGACCCTGATCTCCCAGTTCCAGGGCGGACACTACTAGTCACTGAGAGGGTTTGTATTTCACACTTTTTCTTTTTAGATAAATCATTTTTGGAATGTTTAAAAGTTTTAAAATTCTGCAGAAAAGAGTAAAAATGTCCATTCTTCAGAAAGGAAAGAAGAAAGAAAACAATCTTTTTTGTAACGCCTCTCAAGATAAAAATAACGAGGTGCTTCACAAAAACAATAACTTCAAAATGTAAAAAAGATTTAAATAAATTATTAAAAATATGTTTTAAATAAGCAAAAATAGACAATTATGATTAAAAAATGCTGAGAGAGAGAGAGAGGGAGAGAGAGAAAGAGAGAGAGAGAGAGAGAGAGAGAGAGAGAGAGAGAGAGAGAGAGAGAGAGAGAGAGAATAGGAAAGAGGGAAATCAGTGAATCCTGGGAAAGGCGGAACAAGAGCGGGAGGTCATGAAGGTCACACCAAAGCCTGAACAGGTGAGTTTAAAGGAGACTACTGAGTCCACTGATCTTAGGCTCAGGGGGAGAGAGTTCCAGAGTCTGGGGGCCACAGCAGCAGATGTTTTGTCACCTTTGACCTTTAGCCTGGTGCTGCACAACCAGTAGGCTTTGGTCACTGGACCTCAGGGACCTGCTGGGGGTGTAGGGACTAAGAAGATCACCAATGTAAGATGGTGCTTGTCCATGTAAGGCCCTATAGACCAGAACCAGGATCTTGAAATGGGGAGCCTGCTCATCAGCATCCCAGCAGAAAGGGTCTAACTCTGGTAACCGGTGATGGTTGTACCCCATGTGCAGCAGTACCGGGACCAGAGTGAATAGGGTGTGTATGGGGAGCATGAGTGGGTGTCTGGTGTGCATTTTTGTAAGTCTTTGGTTGTATGTGCATGTGTGAGCATGAGGGAGGGAGTGTGTGACTGTGTTTGTGTATGACTGTATATGTCAGGTGGGGCCTTTGACTCCTCCCCTCTCCTGGAACTTCTTTGATGATATAGATCTTCGTCCCCCCTCCCCCTGCCACACCTGGTGTGGGGGCTTGTGCCATGGTCTGCCTGAGTGTTCGTGGCTCCCGGGTCAGGGGGTTTAAGATTTTGGCATCTGCCTGATGGATCCCGGTGGCTGCCTGGTGGGGTCTGGGTCCCTGGGCTCTGCTGGGTCCCCGGCGGGGGTGGTCGCCCCTGGGTCTCGGGTAGCTGGGTCCCGGGCTCGGCCGGCTAGGGCGTGGGAGGCTGCGGGCGGGCCTGTGGGCTTGCTGCTGATATCTCCCGGGACTCTGCCGGCTGCTGGTTGTGGCCCCCCGGGGCGATCCTCTGTGCCTCTCGAGGGGGGCGGGGGCCTTTCTGGTTGCAGTCTCCCTGGGGTTCCTGTGCTCTGGGGCAGCTCCTGGATCTCTGGGACTTGGAGCTCCCCCCGTCTCCTACACATCTTTGGGGGGCGGATCTGTGGTCCCTCACACTCTCTGTTGGACGCTCCTATAGAGAAACCTTACATAAGCAAGCGCGTGTACACACACAGGTGCTCACATGGTGCTCTCATAAGTATGGACTTGGGCACGTTCAACACAGGTCTTAAGGCTGTGGTTGGCACTAAATGCATTGTGATTTATCATCGTGTGATTGTTCAGTTAAACAATGTTGGTTATACATTTCTTCATCAGGTTGACACAGTGATAGCTTGCTCCTGTTGTATTGTTGTTTCCAATAAGACAGTGCTAGAGATGGCACAGACAGAGAGGATCAGCGATGAGGTGAGGAGGAGGAGATGGAACTGGATCGGCCATGTGCTGCGAAAGGAGGAGACGAGCGACTGCGCTGTGGCTCTAGGTTGGGCGCCTGAAGGTCGAAGGAAAAGAGGCCGACCTAAAACAACTTGGCGGCAAGTGGCTGAAGCAGAGAGAAACAGAGCAGGATGGTGTTCATGGAATTCAACAAGAAGTGCAGCTGGAAGTCGATCCCTGTGGTAAAATGATGTCCTTGCCTTATGTGCCTCTTGGCACAAAGAGAAATGATGATGTATTGATGTTCATTATTGTTTATTTTTGTGGACCCCCCCCCCCCCCCCACACACACACACACACCTTTTGTCTCTTCCTTTCTCTTTCACCTCTGTCTCCGTGTCTGGTTGGAATTACAAAGCATTCAAAAGCACTGACAATAAAGTTTTAAGTATCAGGCGTGACATTAAAAGCAGACGCTTTGATGCTCCACCTGAGAGTAAATCTGTAAGGCTTGTCACCAGCATTCAGCCATCAATTCTGTTTGCTTCACAGCCAGACAGGACACAGTTAAAAAAAATGAATAAATAAATAAGTGAAAGAAAAAATATGTATTGTTTTATGTAGTTTCTCCACGATGTAATGGCGGACTGCCCTGTTGACTGACATTTGTAGCTGTCCAATCATAGAGCACTATTGGTTTGGTGGGCCAATCACAGCGCTTGGTAGGCGGGATGATACTGAAAGGACATAGACGGCGAATTGGCGACTGCTCGTTTGAAACGGCTTTTGGCTCCAACTCTGGACTTTTTTGACTTGGGCTTTATTTTGAGTCGAGAGCAGATTCAGCTTCATGACCGAGTATGGCGGACCACCTCGAGGCCTGACATCAGTAGTGGTGAGCGCGTGTTGTTATCCAATAGCACGCAGAGGCGGTTTGAAAGACAACCACTGATCCCGCCCCACGACTGAGAGCCGTTAACGGATTTTGCCACGCTACATAAAACTGGTCTAAATGACTTTTTAATACCTAAATAACAGGTTTGTTCAGTAATGTTTAAAAAGGATGCCATCAATGAGAGCATCACTCCACACCTGTCCTCTCAGACCCAGCATTTACCTGCAGCCTCACCTGGCAGGCCTTTTGTCTGCCGCCAGGTGCAGTCAGGGCCGGCAGCCTGGCCCCTGAGGAGGCGGAGGGCCGTAGCACAAACCATGCACGACACTGAAAACCAGCTGCTGAGCGGCACGTAAACAAAATCAGACGTGTGAAACACTCGTTGACTTTTTGTTGTTTGCAGATCTTGATCTCACCCCTGAACCTCCTGATTCTCTTTTACTTTGACTCGACGATGGGTTGTATTCTCCCTGAATGTAGGTCCATCCGTGCAGCTGACCTCTGTTCTGTGGGGCTCAGACAGGGTGTTGCTGCTGTCTGTGACCGTTGTGAAGCTGATGTGTTCACCAGCAGGGATACAGACGTTCCTGAGCTGTCAGTGTTGTCACATGTCTGCAGGATTCCTCACATTCCTCTCCGGCTGCTCAGGATGCAGGAATGCAGTGCACACCCATGAAGTCCGGAGTCCCGCCAGGAACAGAGGATCCATTTCTGGAGAAGGTCTGGACCCTGATGAGCCGTGCAGCCTGTGATGTGGAGCGTGTGTTTGGCATTTGGGTTTGCTGCAGCAGGCTGACCCGGTTCGGGAAAGTCTGCTGACAGACAGACGGAGTCTGGGACGGAGGGAAAAGTGTCCAGGAAGAAAGTATCTGTGACTGCTGGTGGAAACAGCTCTCCGACGCCTGAATCACTGTCTGTAAATGTTGTGGAGGAGTCAGACGGTGTGAATCCAGTCTGCAGAGTCTGTGTGGTCCCCCTCCGGTTTCTGCACAGACGGATTAAAGTCTGCACTTTGGGTTTACCGCACGTCTGGAGCCAGAGGAGCCTGATTTAAGCGTAGACGGGCGGAGTCAGCGTGGAGCTGAGCTGGAACAATCGACCACAACGCCGTGCAGTTCGCTCAGACTTTAACAAAACTATTTCTGACTCTCTGCAGCTCCTGCTGAGCCAACATCTATCCCAGATTTTAACCCTGATAGAAAACACAAAGATCAGAAGGTTACTCAGGGTTTGGCTCCTTTTGCCAGTTTTAGCTGCACCTCATGTGCAGGGATCTTCTCAGATCTTTGGTTTAAAACTCAATAAAACGAACCGGCGTCTGTGCTTTACAGCCTGAAACTGCTGCAAACGGCTTTAACTGAACGGTTTACACACTCGCTCGCAAAATATTTGCATCTCATTTGCATAAATGATGATCTGAAACCATCCGAGAAGGATGGTCTGCATCATCGTTTCCTGGTTAACCAGAGTCAACATGAAGCTTTCCACCTGAAGATGATTTTCTGTTGTTGGACATCACTCAGCACAGAGATTTAAGCGGCTTGCTTTGTAGAAAAATCTGATTCAGCAGATCAAAGCTTCACTTACAGGCTCAATAAAACACACGGATTAAACGAAGAAACACCATAAAATAACAGTAAGACAAGAAGATCTAAAGTCTGAGAAAGAAAAAGAAAATTCGCCACATCTGAACAATTTTGGGGTCTTGGATAAATTTCAGTCTGGTTTTAGACGATATCACAGCACAGAATCCGCTCACATCAGGGTTTTAATGATATTATTTTAGCCACTGGTTCCGCTTCCCATGTTGCCCTGGTGATGTTGGACCTCTCAGCTGCATTTGACACGGTCGACCATGACGTTTTATTGTCCCGCCTTGAGAATTTGGTCGGCATTAAAGGGATCTGCGCTTAACTGGCTCTGCTCCTACGTTGACAACAGGTCGATTAGAGTTAGAGTGGACGACTGTTCATCTCCCTCTGCCGCTCTTCCTTGGGGCGTGCCACAGGGGTTCTATCCTCGGCCCCCTTTTATTTAGCATTTATATTCTTCCACTGGGACTAATCTTCAGGAAGTTCAACATTAACTTTCATCTTCATGCGGACGACTGCCAGATTTATGTTCCATTGAAGACTAAGCTGCAAAACCCGTGGTGAACGAGCTTTTTCTGTCTGCGCTCCAAAACTCTGGAATGATCTCCCGTTGAATATCAGACTCTCCGCCTCCATTGGAGTTTTTAAGTCTCACTTAAAGGGACTTTACGGAGTTTTAAATTTTTATGATCGTGATTGCCCCCTCAGGCCAAAAGCGTAACGGCAGCTTCAATAGTAGGCTCGTGCACGAGGCGCGCATGCTGTACGTGCACACTCCCTAACGAAAATAACAGCTGAGACAGTCCCGTGTGTGTGTGTGTGTGTGTGTGTGTGTATGTGTGTGTGTGTGTGTGTGTGTGTGTGTGTGTGTGTGTGTGTGTGTGTGTGTGTGTGTGTGTGTGTGTGTGTGTGTGTGTGTGTGGCCCGGAGGACAGAGGACAGGAGAACGTGCAGCTAATTAATTAAATAATGTGGTTCTGTACCTTTCTCTTCAGCACAGCCGACAAAGGTGTATGATGGGTCAGTCCTCCTGCATGCTCAGATCATTCCCTTCCCTTGCTTGAAAAATTGTTCCAAAATGAAAGTTGAACCCACATCTTTTTTATCTGTGAATTCAATGCCGTTCGGCGAGTCTCAAATAAAAATTTGGGCATCTTACTGTAAAAAAATATACCATTAATGTAAAAAAGAAACTCTAAATAAACTATGTTCACATCCAGAATTGAATCCAGGTCTTCTGCACAGGAGTCCGACGTCTTACTTGGTGAGCTAAAGCACCAATAACATTCACAGTATCTGTAACATTTATATCGTTGATGACAGCTGAAACAACGTCAAACCAAAGAACGGTTCGGAGTGAAAATGGCTATTTTGTTGCTAATTTGCAGGAAATATCTAGAAGAAAGTTCTACAGAAAGTAGCTAAGGGTCCTCAGAAATGTAGCTAGCTTTGTCACTAGGCGTTAGGAACAGCGACAAAGTGGCACTGCCTCTCTCTCTGCTGCTAAAGCTACGGATAGCAAATGCTACGGGCGATGCCTGAGCGTGAACGCGCATGAAGCAGCCTGCTCGACCCGAGCATCTCTCTTTTTCTGTGATTTTACAGAAAAACAGGCAATCACAGTAAAAATGCCAGGGCTCATTCTACAGGACCAGGGCGTTGCAGGAGAATGAATGAAGAAGACATTTATTATTTCTACACATGTTTTGGCTGTCACACTTCCATATTGTCCCTTTAAAGACTTATTTTTGTTCCCTTGCTGTTACTGCCTATATTTTATCTAGGTTTATTTACACTGTTCTTTTACCGATTTTACTGACTTCTCTCGTTCGGTTCTTTATGCTAGGCTCTAGCTGTTTTATTCTTTTATATTATTCGTTTAACCTTACATGTTTTTACCCCTGTACAGCTCTTTGGTCAGCTCACATGACGTTTTTAAATGTGCTTTATCAAATAAATGGAAAAAGAAAAAGAGCAAAACCTAACAAAAAATGTCAGCTGGCTTAGTTGGGTACTAGAGTTTCAAATGATGGTAAACAGCCTGTGTTTGTATAGCACCTTAGGGTTCTCACCCCCCCAAGGCGCTTCACAACACTACCAGTCATTCACCCATTCACTGGCCCTCGAGGACTGGAGTTGCCCACCCTGGAGCTACGACAGATCCACAGCTGCCCTGGATCACGCTGACAGAGGCGAGACCTGCCAAGCACAGGTGCCACCGGTCCCTCCGACCACCACCAGCAGGCAGGGCGGTGTGGTGGAACAGTGGCATTGTCTGGTCAGAGCCGGGATCGAACCTGCAGCCTTTCATTTACTGGACAAGCCGCTCTACCTCCTTAGCTAC
>NC_091748.1:78821135-78848635 GCF_043380555.1 Nothobranchius furzeri
CTCTGCTGTTTCCTGGACGCTAACCCAACAACAGTCTTTCCCATCGTGAGTAAAGATGGGCGAGTCCATGAATGTTAAGTGACAGTGTGACGTAGATCTGTGAGGATTTTCTAATCCTAGAGTTTCACCTACTAGATGCTAAAGCAGAAGATAGGTGTAGGAGACTATTTTCATGTTCAGCCTGCATGAAACACTCAGAGTGACCCGTTAGAATCAGAAATAATCATTAAAATGTGTTTATTCAGTGAACCACACCTTTAATTTATCCTTTTGCATGATTCACTGAATCATTTGAAAGTTTGTGCCGTCTTTCCCAGGAAGAAATGCCCAAATAAGGACGTCAAACTTTTAAGACATTGAGGCTGTTGCCTGAATCAGTTTGGGATTTGGACAGAAACTTCTAACAAACGTTTGAAACAAGAGCAGATCTGCAGGACGTGGCCAGCATTAGGAATAGGTGTGAAAATAAATCTGATTATTTAAAAAAAATAAATAAAAAAGAACAGAGCCGCCTGATGAGGTTTTTACTCATCAGCCTCCTGCAGACCCTCCGTGGAGCCTCACATCCACTTTGTTCCAACTTCCATCCAACCCACAGCCTTTGATGTAAGTCTTAACAGGAAGTCTTTTCTTTATCGGCCTTTTTTTCTGTTTAACCCTCTCATTTCCTTCCAGCACCCCCCACCCCGCAGGCCCCCTCCTCCAGGAGCAGCTGGCTGAGAGGAGTCATGCAGGAGCATAAAACTACAGTGAGGAGCGACAGTGAGTCAGCTGCAGCCGTTAGGTGATGAAAGACACAGCAAGATGTCTTCACGAGCTCAGAGGCTCATCAGGGACCAGACTGTGGGAGGAAGGAAGGAGCGGGGCTTTTATTGTGGCGGGGCTGACTACAGTAAATGATTCCTGCCACGCGCTCCACCGCCAAACGCTGATACACACACACACACACACACACACACACACACACACACACACACACACACGAGTCCAGTCATACATATCCCTGATGGGAGCTGCTGACTGATGTGGTTCCGCCCCAAAACCACATCATCTCATCTACAAACAGCAGCATCATCTGAGAACTTCTGAAGTTCTCCGGTCTCAGTGTTTCAAGCGTGTGTGTGCACGTTACCTTTATTAAAAAGAAAAGTCATTTAGACGTCTCTGCTGCTAGCTGCCGTTCTAGGTTTGTGTTTTTTGTGTGCTGGTGGTTCACGCACGCACCCGCTGCCACAGGAAGGATGGAAGGTTCTGCAAGGCGGAATAATTTCAGTAGAAAACCAAACAGAAGGTTTACGAAATCCACTTCCTGAAACGATTGTGTTTTTAAATTCCTGCTTTTTAAATCGAACATAACTAAGTGCAGTTCTGGTTCCGTTGTTGTGGTTTTAATAACAGAATGTTGCTTTTTTCCTTATAACTCCCACATTTTATTCCCCAATGCATGAAGCTTTTGCTCACCATCACAGGGTGAGTTTGCATGTAAAACGTCTTCCTGCAGCGGTCTGGGAAGATTAGACCCAGTAGTTCTGCAGCCGCGTGAGGGAAGTTTGCAGCCAGACGCGTTGAAAACTCCTGGCTGTTATGTAGAAGTTGCATTTTCACTTCCTGCTGCTTTAACTACTTTATTTACGTGAACAGACTTGGTGAAAAACTCTCAACCTCTCAAGCAGACGTAATATTATTACAAGAGACTCATAGATCTGCCACATCCGCAGATGAACTTAAGACACCTGAGTTTCACAGCATGCTCTCTGCCTGCTATAACTCTAGGCAAAGAGGTGTAGCTATTTTAATACACAAAAACATCAATTTCACAGTATTGGACACAGTTTCTGATCCAGAGGGTAGATTTATAATGTTAAAAATATCTGTACAGAACCAAAGCTTATTTATCGTCAGCATATACTGTCCAAATATTGATGACCCTCCATTCTTTCATAATTTTTTCTCTGTACTCTCCGAACACTTGGACTGTCCACTTATACTTGGAGGTGATTTTAATTTTTGGATGGACCCTTTAACAGACAGGCTCAGTACAGCTGGGACTCAGCGCAACTGGCAATCTACTAACATAGTTAAACAGTACATGAGTGATTATGGGCTTTGTGATGCATGGCGATCTCTTTATCCCAATTTTTGTAAGTCTCTGGTTGTATGTGCATGTGTGAGCATGAGGGAGGGAGTGTGTGACTGTGTTTGTGTATGACTGTATATGTCAGGTGGGGCCTTTGACTCCTCCCCTCTCCTGGAACTTCTTTTGATGATATAGATCTTCGTCTCCCCTCCCCCTGCCACACCTGGTGTGGGGTGTGGTGCCTTGGTCTGCCTGAGTGTCCGTGGCTCCCGGGTCAGGGGGTTTAAGATTTTTGGCATCTGCCTGATTAATCCCGGTGGCTGCCTGGTGGGGTCTGGGTCCCTGGGCTCTGCTGGGTCCCCGGCGGGGGTGGTCGCCCCTGGGTCCCGGGTTGCTGGGTCCCGGGCTCAGCCGGCTAGGGGGTGGGAGGCTGCGGGCGGGCCTGTGGGCTTGCCGCTGATATCTCCCGGGACTCTGCCGGCTGCTGGTTGTGGCCTCCCGGGAAAGATCCTCTGTGCCTCTCGAGGGGGGCGGGGGCCTTTCTGGCTGCAGTCTCCTTGGGGTTCCTGTGTTCTGGGGCAGCGCCTGGATCTCTGGGACTTGGAGCTCCCCCCGTCTCCTACACATCTTTGGGGGCGGATCTGTGGTCCCTCACACTCTATTGGACGCTCCTATAGAGAAACCTTACATAAGCAAGCGTGTGTACACACACAGGTGCTCACACGGTGCTCTCATAAGTATGGACTTGGGCACGTTCAACACAGGTCTTAAGGCTGTCGTTGCCATTAAATGCACTGTGATTTATTATCGTGTGATTGTTCAGTTAAACAATGTTGATTTTATATTTCATCATCAGGCTGATGCAGTGATAGCTTGCTCCTGTTGTATTGTTGTGTGTCCCATTTTTTTCTGCTCTTTCTCTTTCTGCAGGTCTAGAAGCAGACTCTTGTTCATTATTGTTTATTTTTGTGGACCCCCCTCACCCCTTTCCCCCTCTCTCCCCACCTTTTGTCTTTTCCTTTCTCTTTCACCTCAGACTCCGTGTCTGGTCAGAATTAAAAAGCATTCAAAAACAATAACAATAAGGTTTTAAGTATCAGGCGTGACATTAAAAGCAGACGCTTTGATGCTCCACCTGAGAGTAAATCTGTAAGGCTTGTCACCAGCATTCAGACATCAATCTGCTTGCTTCACAGCCAGACAGGACACGGTTAAAAAAAAGAAAAAAGAAAAACTCTCAACCTTCTGATTTTAACTTCCAAGAAAGAGGAAGCCCTCACATGTGAGAGTTTCCACATCTGGCTTCACTTTTCTCCGTTCCAGTCATGGGAAATGCACAAACTTCCTCGGGATGCCTTCAGCCGGAAGACCGAAGGAGGAAAAAGGAGACATTTGACATTTGTGTCACTTTTTCTACATTAAAGAGCAAGTCACCCCCTACCAGAGTCTAACTCCACTTCATTTCCTGTTTGAAAAATGCGCCACAAGGACACGTTGCCTGGTAGAACGAGAGGGCAGAGCCACTAACAAATACACACACACACAGGCTCACAATGGCATTGTGACATCATAATGGGCCAGCTGATGTCATAGGGTACCTCTTAACCAATAGCGATGACAGATTTTAATTAAAGTGTAGTGTGGAGTATTTACCACACTGATAATTTTAGGCAGAATATTTAAATTTTAACAAAGATGCACTAAAGCGCCAAACTTTTGTCTACATGTGTCTACAGCGTAATTAGATACTCATTTGCCAACTCCGGGTCGGGGGAGAGGTCCTACCTCAAGTGGAGGAGTTTAAGTATCTCGGGGTCTTGTTCACGAGTGAGGGTAGGAGGGATCGGGAGATCGACAGGCGGATTGGTTCAGCGTCTGCAGTGATGCGGCCGCTGAGCCGATCTGTCGTGGTGAAGAGGGAGCTGAGCCAGAAATCCAGGCTCTGGATTTACCGGTGGATCTACGTCCCAATCCTCACCTATGGTCATGAGCTTTGGGTAATGACCGAAAGAACGAGATCGCAGATACAAGCGCCCGAAATGAGTTTCCTCCGTAGGGTGGCCGGGCTCAGCCTTAGAGATAGGGTGAGGAGCTCGGACATTCGGGAGAGACTCGGAGTAGAACCGCTGCTCCTCCGGATCGAAAGGAGCCAGTTGAGGTGGTTTGGGCATCTGGTCAGGATTCCTCCTGGACGCCTCCCTGGGGAGGTGTTTCGGGCATGTCCTGCCGGCAGAAGGCCCCCGGGTCGACCCAGGACACGTTGGAGAGGTTACATCTCCAATCTGGTCTGGGAACGCCTTGGGGTCCTGCCGGAGGAGCTGGTGGAGGTGGCCGGGGAGAGGACGGTCTGGAGCTCCCTAGTTGGGATGCTGCCCCCGCGACCCGGACCCGGATAAGCGGAGGAACACGACGACAACGACGATTTATACAGTTTATCAGCAAAAAAAAGTTGAGTTGGGGGCGACTTGCTCCTCGTGTTTGCAGAGCTGTTTCTTCTTTCACAGAAACCTGCAGCTTCGACGCGGCTGGAGGTTTTCTGAGCTTCCTGCTGGGAGGACATTAGTTTCCCTGCAGGAAGCATCCACCTCACTTCATCACCTTCATTCACATTCATGTCTGCTGGTGATTGGTCACAGCTGTCCCATAATCTGATCACCTGTCTGACCTCAGCGACTAATTAGATAACAAGTTCAGTCAGTTTCATTTGACTCTTTAACGAGATTATTGAAACGAACGCCCGCCACCTTTTGCCAGAGAGTTGTAAAGTGTTTAGAAGTGCAGGGAGGCGCTAAATGAAAGAGAAACGTCTTCAGCTGTAATCAGCAGCTGTTGAATTCTCGGTGCAGTAATGATAATTATAAACAGAGGTGCCACTTTTTCTAATTTTGGAACAGGACTTTGCAGCCAGGCTTGCCGGAGCCGTCCCCGCTGGTGCACGAGCCCTAAAACAGTCCACAAAGGGAGACTTCTGTTGAAGTTAAAGGAAATACTGGGTTCGAACGTGATTCACGCAAAAGCAGCAGAGAGGTTTGATGCCCATTTACAAACAGCTTCAGCTTCAGACATCTTCTCAGCATGATGGTAAAAAGGCTTCAGGGAAACCTGAGTGGATGAAGATCAGTACCTGCAGGATGAGCCCCGCCTCCTTGAGACGCAGCAAAACCGTCGTCACGCCTTCGTTATCAGCAACTCCACATGGACTCAGGAGTTCAGCCTCATCGATCAGCAGATCCAGCTGCTGCCTCCACAGAAACGGTTTCAAAGGAAAGTCGCGACGGGACTCGGCAGCGTCACCTGCGTCTCTGCTGTGCAGGTAGAGGTCAGGTGCGATGCAAGAAGCAGGAAAACAGAAGCTGAACAAGGTTAGGACTCGAATCAGAGCGGCTTTTAGAGGCTCATACAGGCCATTTAATCTTAATCCCACGTAAATGTAACAGAATGAAATGACTGTTTCCCCTCTCCTCTGACACAGGACTAGTCTGCATGAGACGCGGCTTCAAGCTCTCATGCATTTGCTCTAACCTGCTTCTTTTCAGCTCAAGAGAAGAATGAAGAATGAACTCTTTTCTTTTAATTAATCAAAGAACTCTATTTTAATAAAGCTAATCCAACAAAGTGTTAGTCAACAAATAAGATGTGACCAATCTGTGAAATGAAAATATTAATTACTTTATTATAATCCTATAGAATATAATAAGTAATATGACTTTAAATGTTTCCACTAGGACTGATCTCACGTAGCGTTAAGTCATGACACATTGCTTTCACTGATCCAATCAGAATCTGCCAGATCTGACGGAGGCGTGGTTTTGGTGGTGCTTGGTAAATCTGTCAACTTTTCATTCGACCATAAACCAAAACATCCGAAGTATAAAACTACGCCCACGCCATCTTTAACACCAGTTCAAAGCGTTCTAGAGAAGTGTCGGAGTGGCCAATCCGTAACTTTCCTCTTCAGCCGAAAGAACCAACGACGAGCTGGAAAATTTGTTGCTGTTCCCACTGCCACAACGGTTCCTTTCAGAATAAAAGCTGAACCATCACGACCCAGGCTCGGGTCTCACCAGACGCCAACAAACTGTCGTGACCCGGAAGTAACTCAAAGACTGGTCTGGTCTGCAACCGCTGCTTTTCCTACCGGCTTCGGTTCCACAACAGGTCAAGCTGGACCTCGACATTCCTGATCTAACGGGGACTTCCACCAGGGTAGGTAGACCTGCAGACGGTGTCGAATGTGTTTATGAACCTCCTAACCAAAGCTTAAGGCGAAGACATCACCTTCAGTTCCCATCAGAACTAATCGCTTCTTCAGTTTTGCTGGTTCTGATTTAACATCACACGTCATCCATTCACTGTCTCATCCACCTTAGTTACACCATACATGTAGTGCTTAAAGTCAGTCTAGTTTAATTTGTTAGTAATAAAATTCTTAACTTTTAAACTTGACTCTCTCTTCTGTTGTCTCGGAGTGAATACGAAGCTGTTATCTAATCCCAATCCCAATCCCAATCCCAATAAGAAGTTCCAATCTTCTGGTTTTATTAACCTCACAGATCCGTAAGGCTGATATATTTCCTATGGAATCTTACGCCATTAAATAACATGTAATTTAATTCATTATAATTACTTAGTCCATCTCAGGCTAATGAATGACTGTTAAACTGGGATTTTTTGTCTTGTTTCTCAATCACATTTTAGGAATGTGGTCCCAAACTTAGAACAAAATGACTGGTGTGACGAGATGTTTTGGGGGTTTTGTGCAGCTCCGGGGTTAACAGTCAGTGGAAGCTGAGATGTTCTGGTATGTCGTGTTTCAGCGCACAGGAAGCAAACCAGCCTGAGCTCTCTCTCTCCTCTGGGTGTTTATTCTGAACTGATGGGATTAGCGTTCCTGATGCTCCCAGCAGCAGCATGGAGAGCTGACGCCTCCGACCAGCTGATAGCGTGCGTTCACAGCAGGGCCACTGATTGGTGGAGTCTCCTCTTTTGCATATCGTCTGCAAACACCTGGAAGGTTTCTGTGCGGGGGAGGGGGACGGACGGAGTCCTCTCAGGGGTTTGTTTCTGCTGCTGACCTTTGCCTGAAGACAGAAACTGAAACTGAGGTTCATCACCAACAAAACCGCGTCTGAATGAGAGCTTTGATGAGGAAAACGGAGCCGAGTCAGACCCACAGACGTCGTCTCTGCAGCAGATCGCCGCCTGGGATCGTTGACTGAAGGGTTTCATCAAACACCTCAGAGAAAAGCTGAAGCAGCTTCCTGGAAAACAGCTGAATCAGTCTGAACTGTTCAGGTTTGGGTCAGCAGCCGCGGCCTCCAGACCCTGATCCGGTCAAAACCATTAAAACCATTAAAACACAGACCAGTCTTTAAAGGGTGAAAGCAGTTCAGGAAATCTGATCCTCAAACTGCTGTAGAAAATCCCATCTGGCTGCTTTTAAATCCTGGACGGACCTTTTATTCAGATTCATTTATGCACAAACAGACCTTTTGTTGTCTTTTACTTTTCTGCTTTTGTCACAAATTGTGAAGCAAAACAAAAACATGTTAGGAGTTGTTTGCACTCTGTTTTTGTTGCAGTAAGTCTGAAAAATAGAAGCAGTCTCCGAAAAACTTCAATCAGTGTTCCCATGACGACCAGGCGATGTAGCCCCACCCCTCCTGGAGCTCCAGCTCAGGTAGACCTCACACGTTTCACCTGGATCAGGGTCGAACTATCGAGGACTTTTCCACCAGACAGTCTCGAGACAACTTAGAGGATCGTTTCTGTTTAAAAGTGCCGCTCAGGAGGGAAAAACTGACACATTTGAATGACCGAGTCACTGAAATGTTTTGTTTTTGTATTTTGAACTAAGAAAATGTTCTTTATCTTCCTAAAAACACATAAAAACTTGCAGTTCAAACCTGACTTTCAGGCTTTTGGGATAAACACTTTTCCCAGGAGGCGTTCCATTTCACGCCTCAGCCTGTCTTCCTTGTGATGTCAGCTGAGGGTCGAGTAGAGGTCCAGGAGCAATCCTAAGATATGGGACTCAGCCCAAGTGCTACAACATGGCTGAGGAGTTTCCGGTTTGATCGGTCATCTGGGGAGAGAAACCAGGAGCCTGTGGGATGGGATGCAGGCTTTGGCATGAAAAGGAGGTTTGGGTGGGTGGGTGGGTGGGGCTGGCTGGGTGGTGGGCGGGTGGGGGTTACCTCAGCACACGGCCTGTAATTGTGGGCTGGTGGACTCAGAGAAAGGAGGTCCTGTGATGGTGGTTAGATGAAGCTGCTGGTGAGCTCCAACCGAGATTTCCTTTCATGTTGGATCAGCAGCAGCTTCTGTCGTTGTTATGGATGCATCCATGTTTAATTCTCCCTTCATGTCAAACCAACAAATTCAGCTTTTCTGCTGCTTTTGTTTATCTTTCCTTTCTTTTAGAGCCATTCTTTAGCCTCCGTGACCTCAGCCCCTCTGTTTGGAACGGGGGGGTGGTGGTGGGGGGGGGGGGGGGGCATCCTGTGGCGGGACGGGCGGGGTGACGCCCGGCTCGGTAAATTTAGCCTCAGCCGGGATAAAAATATCCGCTGGCATCCAGAGGAGTTATTTATAGTTCAGTCAGAGGAGAAGCCTCCTGGAGCCAGCCGGCCTCGAGCTGCAGACAAAAGATCAACATCCTTTAAGTTTCCTGAGAGGAATTTAACTTCAGGACTTTTATTTTGTTAACAACCTTTCAGTCTGGCCAGTGTGTGTGTGTGTGTGTGTGCGTGTGTGCGTGTGTGCGCATGTGTGTGTGTGTGTGTGCATGTGAGTGTGTGAGCGTGTGCGTGTGTGCATGTGTGTGTGTGTGAATGTGTGTGTGCGTGCGTGTGTGAGCGTGTGCATGTGTGCGTGTGTGCTTGTGTGTGTGTGTGTGCATGTGTGTGTGTGTGTGTGCGTGCGTGCGTGTGTGTGTGCATGTGAGTGTGTGTTTGCGTGTGTGTGTGTGTGTGTGTGTGTGTGTGTGTGTGTGCGTGAGTCTGTGTGTGCGTGTGTGTGTGTGTGTGGGGGGGGGGTGGGGGGGTGGGGTGGGGGGGGGGGGAGGACCCATAGCTGACTCGTGGCCCAGCTAGGGGTTCATCAGTTTCCGGGGTCTCGACCTCTCAGTGTTCAAACCGCACACCTGTGGTCGTTTACCTGGAGAGGTGTGAAACATTCAGGCTGCAGATGGGTCAACAAAGGTCACGACCCCCAGAACTCCAAGCATGCTGTGTAGACAGCAGCGGCCCCCTCTCACTGTCCAAGCAGAATGCAGCTCGGGTGGCTGCGGAGGCGAAATCCCGGGCATGGGAGGAGTTTGGTGAGGCCATGGAGCAAGACTTCCGTACGGCTTTGACGAGATTCTGGTCCACCATCCGGCGCCTCAGGAGGGGAACGAAGTATGCTACCAACACTGTTTATAGTGGTGACGGTGTGCTACTGATCTCTACTCAGGATGTTGTGGATAAGTGGGCAGAATACTTCCAAGACCTCCTCAATCCCACCAGCACGCCTTCCAGTGAGTAAGCAGAGTCTGGGGACTTTGGGTTGGGCTCTCCAATCTCTGGTGCTGAGGTCACTGAGGTAGTCAATAAGCTTCTTGGTTGCAAGGCTCCAGGGGTGGATGAGATCCTCCCAGAGTTCCTTAAGGCTCTGGCTGCTGTAGGGTTGGTGGTGGTCCCTGTCTTTAAAAAGGGGAACCACAGGGTGTGTTCCAACTACAGGGGGATCACACTTCTGAGCCTCCTTGGTAAGGTCTATTCCAGGGTTCTGGAGCGGAGGGTCTGTCAAATTGTTGAACCTCGGATTCAGGACATGCAATGTGGTTTTGGTCCTGGCTGTGGAACACTGGAGCAGCTCTATACACTTAGGGGGTTCTGGAGGGTGCGTGGGAAGTCGACCAACCAGTCTACATGGAGAAGATGTTCGACCCATTCCCTTGGGGGGGCCTGTGGAGGGTACTTTGGGAGTTTGGGGTACCAGGCCCTCTGATACGGGCTGTTAGGTCACTGTATGACTGTCACGAGGTGGTTTTGGAGAAAGGTTAGGACCCAAGATGCAGATCCAGATAAACGAGGCAGGAGGTGGAAGAAACGTAAAAATCCTTTATTAAGGAGTAAATCCAGAGAATGAAGGGCGCCAAAAAACAAAATCCAAAAATCCTATTAACTAAACCTAGAGATTCCAAAAACACAAGAGACCTAGAGATACTAAAAGCTAGAGAGGGGGACGAGACGAAGCTGACACAAACAATGAACCAACACCACACTGAGACGCAGACAGGGTTAAATACTCTGGGGCAGGATGAGAGGGAGATGAGCTGCAGGTGTGTGCGGAGAGAAACCTGGTGTAGTCAATGAACTAATCAGGGAGAGGAAAACAAGAGGACCTAAGAATAAAGACAAAACCTAAAGACAAGAGCAAGATAAATAACTAATGAAATAAGGAGGAAGGAGAACTAAAGAACCGATGGGAACACACTAAAAGAGACTAATAAATGAAAAGCTGAACCTATAGGAAAAAACTACAGAAAGAAAAACTACAGAGGTGTGACTAAGGGAGACCACGGGAGCAACGGCCCTGGGGGGATGCCTGGGGAGGGGGAAAACCTAGAGGGGTTGCAGATCAGGGGACACATGAGGACGCTAGGAGACACATAAGGAGAACCTAGAGAGGGATGGAGAACACAAGGAGACACATGAGGGAGATGCAGACACAGACCATGACAGGTCCACGTTGCCGGCAGTTAGTCGGGCTCGTTCCCAAAGAGAGTCGGACTCCGCCAAGGCTGCCCTTTGTCACCATTCTGTTCACAACCTTTATGGACAGGATTTCTAGGTGCAGCCAAGGTGTGGAGGGCATCCGTTTTAGTGGCCTGAGGATCAGGTTTCTGCTTTTTGCAGATGACGTGGTCCTGTTGGCTTCATCAGAATATGATCTTCGGCTCTAACTGGAGCGGTTCGCAGCCGAGTGTGAAGCAGCTCCTCTAAATCTGAGACCATGGTCTTGATTCGGAAAAGGGCAGAATGCCTTCTCCGGGTCAGGGATGAGGTCCTGCCCCAAGTGGAGGAGTTTAAGTATCTCGGGGTCTTGTTCACGAGGGAGGGAAAGATGGAGCGTGAGCTCGATAGGCGGATTGGTGCTGCACCTGCAGTGATGCGGGTGTTGTACCGGTCTGTCGTGGTGAAGGGAGAGCTGAGTCAGAAGGCAAAGCTCTCGATTTACCGGTCGATCTACGTTCCTACCCTCACCTATGGTTATGAGCTTTGGGTAGTGACTGAAAGAACGAGATCGCTGATACAAGCGGCCGAAATGAGTTTTCTCCACAGAGTGGCTGGGCTCTCCCTTAGAGATAGGGTGAGAAGCTCGGTCATTCGGGAGGGGCTCGGAGTAGACCCGGTGCTCCTCCACATCGAGAGGAGCCAGTTGAGGTGGCTCGGGCATCTGGTCAGGATGCCTCCTGGACGCCTCCCTGGTGAGGTTTTCTGTGCACTTCCAACAAAGGAGAAGACCCAAGGGAAGACCCAGGACACGATGGAGGGACTATGTCCCTCAACTGGCCAGGGAACGCCTTGGGATTCCCCCGGAGGAGCTGGTCCAAGTGTCTGGGAAGAGGGAAGTCTGGGCCTCTTAGCTTAGGCTGCTGCCCCCGCGACCCAACTCCGGGCTAGCAGCTGATAATGGATGGATGGATAACGGATAACCGATAGATGACCCGCACTTGTAGAACATCTTTCTGAGTCGGAGGACTCCAAAGTGCTTTTCACTACAGAGAAGCAGAATTAAACGCTGGAGCCTCAGCTGCCCTGGGCCGCCCTGACAGTGGCGAGGCATCCGAGCACCGGCACCACCGGTCCCTCCGACCACCACCAGCAGGCAGGAAGAGTGAGGTTTCTTGACCAAGGACACGATGACCGCGACAAACTGAACTAGGTGCAAGCCTGCAACCCTCTGGTTACAGGGCGGCCCCTTAACCTTTTACTGTTCCAAATGAAAACAACAACAGTTTCAGGTTTAAAGGTCATTAATAAACAGAATCTTGTCCTGTGCATGGAGCCGTGCAGGGTTTGTGCAGCCTGACAGACCTCCTGCTGTGGAATCAATCTGACCCAGTTTCTTCTGACTTAAAGCACAAAAATAAACGAAGAAAGTACTTTAGCACTTTAAAACTTGTTACAGCAGGTTAACGGGGAGGGGGGAGCTTTACTTCGGTTATGTTGCTCTCATTTGGGCTAATTCAAAGTTATCTTTTCACACACACACACACACACACACACACACACACACACACACACACACACACACACACACACACACACACACACACACACACACACACACCTTAATAGATGTTTAGCGGAGCTGCCAGCTGCTCAGATGTGTGTTTTATTGCTGACACGTTGGGTGGGCCTGCGTGGGAAACAAAGCCCTGACTCAACACCAAGCTCCAGCCACGATTTGGTATTTTTAGCATGACTCTCATCAGCTCACCTTTACCTGCAGCCCAGGTGACTCACCTGCATTCCTGTGTTTCAATACCTTTGACATTTTGAGGTGTTGGGTTCTAAGCCAAGCCCAGTTACGTAAGAGGAAGTACATCATAACGGGTCAGTAATCCTGGTGTCGTCCTCCTTTTATATTTAGAAACATGAAGGATGAAACGGAAGCAGGCCTTTGGGAGGCTAGGTGTTCCCTCTTTAACACGGCAGCATTCCCAGGCCGGGAAGATTAAGGTAAAACTTCCAAAATGACTTTCAGTTAAACTTAACATGCATGTGTTCGTCTGTGGGAGGAAACCGGAGTATCGGGGAAAACCCACACAAGCGCAAGGAGAGCATGCAAATTCCACGCAGAAAGGTCACAGCCTGGGGTCATCACAACGCAGCTGTGTGTGTGTGTGTGTGTGTGTGTGTGTGTATTTTACTCTCATTTCCTGCTTGAGTGCATTAGAAGGCAACACACAAAGACTTTTAAACAAATGGATATTTGGGCTAATGCAGCTAACAGCTAACATTAGCCTGTTAGCTCTTTTGATTGCCAACACTGATAAAACTGCATGTGTCTGTTTATTTAAACATTTTTGTCTCGTTTCATATTCACAGCTGAAGCAGAAAGGCCTAGATCCTAACCCTTCAGAGTCAAAGGACTCCAAAGCGCTTTACCTACAGGGCACTGACCTTCGCTACAACGCAAACTGACATCACTAACATTTTAAGAACTGTCTTCATTAAACAGCAGCAGACAAACTGGTTTCATTTAAAAAAGAGTTGCATGATGGCTGCGCAGTGGTGCAGTGGTTAGAGCTGTTGCCTTGCAGCAAGAAGTTCCTGGGTTCGCTTCCCGGCCTGGGATCTTTCTGCATGGAGTTAGCATGTTCTCCCTGTGCATGCGTGGGTTCTCTCCGGGTTCTCCGGCTTCCTCCCACAGTCCAAAAACATGACTGTTAGGTTGATTGGTCTGTCTACATTGTGCTTGGCCTGTCCAGGGCGTACCCTGCCTGATTGCCCATTGACTGCTGGAGATACCCCCCCCCGCGACCCTACATGGACAAGCGGGTTCAGACAATGGACGGATGAATGGATGAGTTGCATGACTCATGTTTGAGCTCAGCTCTGACATATCCTGGGACCTCATACGAGTTTCATGCCTGCAGCCGGAGCATCCCCCGCTCAGGGTTTGGTTTCCCTGACGGGATCTCTCCTCACACTAGCGTCAGACTGGTCTGGTATCTGAGTCCAGGATATTTAAAGCAGCGAGGTTCTGGCCTGAGTCAGGGTTTAGTGTCATTGTTGTGCTTGCGTGTGTGTGTGGGTCGCCGGCTCGGCATGGCAGTGTGTTTACGTCTGTCGGCTGCAGGGCGAAGCCAGAATTCCACCGTGGGTTTGTTCTGACTTCATTCTCCAGTCGAGTGTTTGCTCTGCAGGCTGACTGATGAAAGCAGCATGATTCACACCGAGACTCTATCTCCATGAAAGAGGAAGAGTTGAGACGATTGTGGTTCTAGACCAGGACTTAGGACTTGGTTTTGGATTCAGAGACCCAGGACTGAGCTGTGAGGCGTGGCTCCGACTCCCACAGCTCCTGTTTGTTGTGGGTCTGGATGAGCTGTTCTGCATTGCACGCTATCTTCACATTCTCTTCTTCCACTGCTGAGGCACGCCTCACCATGTGGGCTTTCACAACCCGCCGCACGCTTGCATGCATGTGTGTGTGTGTGTGTGTGTGTGTGTTTGCTGCATGCCAGCATTACGTAGACCTTTAGCCACAATCTCTCAGCCTGCAGCGTTTACCTGATCAGAACTCACTAACCCGATCAGGGTCTCCTAACCCTAACCCACAGATGAAAGTGGGAGGAGCTTTGTCTTACATTAAATCCCAGAAATAGAAACATTTGGTTTGACAAAAGAAACGTGAAAACAGAGAAAATGAATCTTTTTTTTTACCATTTGCTCCAAAGCATAACCGTAATATTTTACATTTAAACAACCAATTAAGTCACAATAAAACAAAATGAGTCACCTGTTGCTTTACTGAAAGTAAATTCTTCAGAAAAGCAACAAAAACTGATTATTTAGCTGCTTGTCTTGTTTTAAATCAAATTTAAAGAGCAAGTCACCCCCTACCAGAGTCTTACTCCACTCCCACTTCCTGTTTGAAAAATGCATCAAATGCTGTTGCCTAGCAGACTGAGAGGGTGGAGCTGGAGGGACCGGTGGCGTCTGTGCTCGGCAGCCTCGCCTCTGTCAGTGCGCCCCAGGGCAGCTGTGGCTACATCGTAGCTCATCACCATCAGTGTGTGAATGTGTGTGTGAATGGATGAATGATGCACTGTAGTGTAAAGCGCTTTGGAGTCCTTACTCTGAGAGGCGCTATACAAGTGCGGCTCATTTATCATTCATCATTTGACATATGCACACATACACAGGCTCACAACAGCATTGTGACATCATAATGTACCAAGCTAATGTCATAGTGTACCTCTTAGCCAATAGCAACAGCAGATTTAAATTAAAATGCAGTGCAGTTTTTACCTGACAACAGCGCAATACTGACAGTTTTAGGCAGCAGAGGCGGTTTTACCATTAGGCATAGGTAGGGGGCCGCCTGGGGCCCCCTTGTGTTTGGGGGGCCCCTAGCCCTGACTGCCGGCACCCCTCTGTTAATGCCACAATATTCTTATTACCAACCTGTGGCCGCAGACGGGATTGGACATGTGCACTTCTCATTACCATAATCCCTGAACCGTTCAAGATATTAAAATTCCAAAGGTGCTGAAAAGATTAAAAATGGGGCTTTTCGTGCATATACCATACATTACGGTAGCCACCAGGATTCCCTGTCTTGAGCGCAACGAATCACAACACAGATTCAGAGACGTGCTGAGTTTGTCATCCAAAATGCTCCGTTTTATAACTTTTGAATGGCTGATCAGATTCAAATAATTCCAACGGTTCCTAAAAGTACATAAAAGCAGCTTTCCAACGATCTATAGCAAGAAGCAATCAGAGTTAGGGAAAATATCGCTACGAGGGGAAATCCTTCTCTACAGCCTGATTGAAACGGAGCTCAGCGCCGTGGTGAAAGCGGATAATGGAACGGGGAAGCTAATTAGCATAAAAACCAGCATGAAATTATGGAAATGCCTCAAAGAAAATCAACACGATCCATTAGGTGTCCCAGAAGGCTTATATCTGAAGACAGTGACCACGAAGCAGGACAGATATCCGGTGAACAGGGATATGAATGTTTGTTCAGTCTTTAATTTTTTTATTTGAACAACCCTCAACTATTTGCTAATTGTAAGATTCAGCTTCATTCCAGCATTATTTATCTTTTTACAATAAATAATTATTTTTGCTAAAACAAAAGTTTTTGGTGTAGCAGTGCACGGTGTGCCAGAGAAGCCCCCCATGGCAGTGTGAGGTGTGCAGGACTCTGCCTGCAGCTGGAGAGAAACTGCTTCAAGGTCTACCACATCAAATACAAACATCTGAAAGTTAACAATACTAAATGGTCTTAAAAACAGCTAAAAAAGAGACCAAGGTTCAAACTTTTTTAAGATTAGATGCATTACAGTTTAAAGTTTAAATTGTTTGCCCAGTCATTTTGAAGTTCCTGTTCAGTAATAAATGTAAAAAATTCAAATCCGTTTTTTGCTTTTTTCACTTTTAAGCATCTTGGTTTTAAAGGCTTTAATAGAAATAAATTCTAAATACAAACCAGATGCTGAAAGCTGAGGTTGTTCTGTAAAAAGGAGATGAGTTACACACACTTTGCACTTTTTATTACAATTTTACAGCCATGAGATTAAAAACATACCAGGCGGCCCTGTTATAATTATGGTCATAAGAAGGTTATTAAGACGGCGATGCACAAACTGGGATTGGTAGTCATTCCACTCCAATCCAGTTGGTGGCGGTAATGCACCAAATTGTTGTTTGCCAAGTGCCATAAGACCACAAATAAGAAGACGAAGAGAGGCGGGAGCGTTCGTAACAAACTCAAAGCGATAGTCAAAACATTATTAAGCATGAAATGGAGTTATCCTAGTGGCTCCAATGAGAGAAAGAAGCAGCTCGCTTCATAAAAGCTTTTATTTTCACTTCGGAAAGTGACGTCGTTTTCTATGTAAACATCAAAAGGAAGCAGAAAGGAAAGACAATGAAAAATGTTTAAAGGGAGGAAAACATAGACCAAAATGGAAAATAGAAAAAAAAAACTAAGGCTAAAGCACAGGAGAACTGACAGGAAGAAGAAAGCAGAGCAAATTTTGAAGGCACTCAAAGGGCGGGAAATACAGGAAAAAAGAGGAGGACTAATAAAAAGGGAAAATAACTCGTGTCAGAAGAGGGGAGAGTTTCACAAATCCAGTTAAAGGTCAGATTGTCGAAAATTTTGTGTAAGGGGCCCCATGTCTGTGTTCGCCTTGGGCCCCCAAATTGCTAAATCCGCCCCTGTTAGGCAGAATATTTAAATTTTAACTAAGATTAACTAAAGTGCCAAATTATTGACTGCACGTGTCTACAGACCGATTAGACACTCATTTATTTAATTTATCAACTAAAAAAAGTTGATTTGGGGGTGACTTGCTCTTTAAATTCAAATGCAGCACAGAGCTTTTCCCCGAAGAGGGTGCGACACTGACAGTTTTAAGCAGAACATTTAAACTTAACTTAACGTGCCAAATTATTGACAACACGGTTAGACACTCATTAATATTGTTTATCAGCAAACAAAAGATGATTTTGGGGTGACTTGCTCTTTAACCTTCCCTCTGTTTTTATGGGTGACCCCGTGAGGAAAGTTGACCATTGAGCAGGGTTGCTGGTTTATCCCTTGAGGTCCACGTACGTGGACCTCAAGGGATAAACCAGCAACCCTGCTCAATGGTCAACTTTCCTCACGGGGTCACCCATAAAACAGTGAGAGGGGAGGGTTAAGGAAATAATAATAATACGATAAAGTTCAAGATGTATCCAGACCAGATTAACCCTAAAATGAAGTGACAGACCATTAATCAGATGAAATTCTTATGCAGTTTGTTCCAGTTCAGAAAATAAAGAGTTTTATTACAGATCAGCTGATGAAACAAACAGACTTCAGCATCAGAGGATTCAGACGAGAGGAGGGGAGTCGTCCCTTTATTCCTCTGAGGTTTGACTCGCTGGATCCGGGCTCTGTGGTTCCATTGTTGGGTCGGGGGTCTGCTGGGATGCTGCTGCGGTTGGAGCTCCGCCCTCAGCAGCATCAGGGAGGATCGGTGGTGGTCCTGGTTTGACTGGGAGGGAGGGGGTTCTGTGGTGGTCTTTTTTTAGTTTTGATTCCCTTTAATGTCCATCCAGCAGCGGGTAGAGAGAGACGCTGCTGTGGAGGACGCAGGCAGTAAGTGCAGGTTGGGTTGGAGGATGGGTGATGGGTGTGGGGCGGGTGGAGTTGTCCGTAACTGTGTGAAATCATTCATGATTGACGACAGAAACACGATCTCAGCTGGTGGGCAGCAGGACTCCAGACTAGAACAAGCTGATGTCACCAGCCCAAACCATCAGCCGTCCACCACCGTGCTCACAGACAGAATCAGCTGTACGTAAAAAAATTATTAAAGATTGGACTTTTCTACCAGGAGTACGTTTTCAGACACAATCCCAAACAGGAAATGATGAAGTGAGGAAAACAAACAACGTCTGCGGTTTGACCTTCTTACTCTTCGTGACATCCTGTTGCCCCCCCGTCCCCCATGACCCCACGATTAGATAGAGCCGAGGTCAGGTGATGGTGAGGAGGGGTCTCTCTCTCTCTGAATGTGTGACAGAAGGTCAAAGGTTAGCAACAGTGTCACGCCTGAGCCGAGCACTCGTGACAACAATCCCACTCTCGAACGCGTTTTCTGCAGGTCATGATGTTTACGTCTCCGTTGTTGGGCTGTTGGGAGTAAACCGAGCCACAGGTGGGCGGAGAAACCCCGAGGTCCGTCTCCTGACGCTTCAGCTTGAACCGGTCCCGCGTCTTACAGCCCTCTAGCTGGCCTCGGTGGCATCCAAGATGGCAGATCAACTGCAAAAGGATGTTTTTACCAGCAAATATCCAAAAGCCGAGTGAGAAACGAGGCTAAAAGGGTGGAAAGTGAGATCAGATTTCTGCTGAACTCAGCCCAACCGGATCAGAACCAAAGATATTTAGTTACATTTGAGAGGAAAAGGAAGAAAAGGTCTTACTTTGGAAAACTCGGAGTCTGAACCCGATTTGAAAGGACGTTAAACGAGAGTGGGTCTGAACCGGTTGTGCACCAGGGAGGGATTGAAGACAGGCGACTTAGGGGGGTCAGTGTTTTTGCAGCAGCTCCATGTGCTGGCGGGGGGGGGGGGGGGGGTCTGCAGACCACACACACTACAGCCTCATTTCACTACTGCCTACAGATAAATCATGACCCATGGTGACACATTTGATGCACGATTACTGAACACATGATCAGCTGCAGGTTTAATGATTTACTCCGCAGCGTGACTGGGAGTCAGCTGACCTTTCAGCCATCTTGGTTCATCTGCACGCGGCGCCTCCTCAGGCGTAACCATTAACCTCCTGCAGGAGAGTGACGGAGCGCTTCAGGACGTGCATGATTCAGACCTCCTGAGCTTCCTCACACCTCCAGCATGTTAGCTCAACGCCGCGGAGCCTGGCAAATGTTTGCAGCCATATTTTTAGCAACGCCGATGGAGCAGACGTCCGTTTCTATTTTTATCTCAGAGCCGCGTCAACGACATGCTGCTGCTGTGCTCAGCAGCTGCTCCGACTACAAGGACAGGATTTCTGTTGGGCGCTGCAGGCGCACAAACTAAAGCAGCAGGTTGTTGGAGGTTTGGCTGCAGAGGAGCTCCCAAAACCATTGCTCTTGGTTCCGATTCTGAGCAAAGCTGCACTCTAAAACAGAGTTTTGGGGTTTGACTCGTTCATCACGGAAAGCAGCAACAGTTAAAACCGAAACACTCAGAAATCTGTTGGATGTTTGGTTCAAATGCTTCGTTCAAGACCAAACTGCTGTAAACTGCTGCGTCGTGCCTGCAGCCTGTTAGGCAGGTAAACACCTGCTCAGGTTGATGACATCAGCAGCGATGAAGGCGTGACATCGGCAGGAGCCCCCTGAGACGGCCTGACCTCCAGTAACTCAGAGGACCCTCCATACCCGTCCAGTCCCGGCGGGTTCCCAGAATCCTCCGGGGCAGCGGAGGGAAACGTGGGTCTGTGTGGTTTTGAAGCATTTGTGTGTCTGTTGTTGTGATAACTCTGTCATGTGTTTATGTTTTCTGTGTATTGTGGTTTTTTTTTTGTCATTTTTCTCCTGATTTTGGTGACTTTTCTACGTTTTGTGGTTGTTTTTAACAGAGTTGAGTATTTTATGACATCTCAGTGTGTTTTTGTGTTTTTGTTGTGTCTCGGGAGTCTCGTGTGAGTTTTCTGACTTGTCTCTTTGCTTTTGAACCTTTTGAACTACATCATTTTTATTTTTCTTAGACAATGTTTGCATCATATTTAGTGACAAATTGTTTTATTTAAAGGGACATTATGGAAGTGTGACAGCCAAAACATGTATAGAAATAATAAATGTCTTCTTCATACATTCTCCTGCAACGCCCTGGTCCTGTAGAATGAGCCCTGGCATTTTTACTGTGATTGCCTGTTTTTCTGTAAAATCACAGAAAAAGAGAGATGCTCGGGTCGAGCAGGCTGCTTCATGCGCGTTCACGCTCAGGCATCGCCCGTAGCATTTGCTATCCGTAGCTTTAGCAGCAGAGAGAGAGGCAGTGCCACTTTGTCGCTGTTCCTAACGCCTAGTGACAAAGCTAGCTACATTTCTGAGGACCCTTAGCTACTTTCTGTAGAACTTTCTTCTAGATATTTCCTGCTAATTAGCAACAAAATAGCCATTTTCACTCCGAACCGTTCTTTGAACGTTGTTTCAGCTGTCATCAAGGATATAAATGTTACAGATACAACGAATGTCACTGGCGCTTTAGCTCACTTAAGCCCCCTTCAGACAGGCCATGAAAAACGGAAATGTTCGGCACTCTGTCCGTAAGACCCTTGTGTCTGAATACAAACATCTGGATAACCTTTTCTGTAATTAAACCAGATGAAGCCCCTAGTAACAGGTCCGGACTTGTTACGGACAGGGTGGCTGCTTCAGACGGGTGAGGTCAAGTTCCGGAAAGGGAGGAGGGGGAGGGGACCGGGGGGCGCTGTGCACACCTAGATAACTCGCTCCTGTAGCATGCAGCGAACCATGGCAGCTCGCCTCCTACGGTACCGTCTCCTAGACGCGCAACGGAGCGCTTCACACCGCTTCCGTGATTCCTTTATTAACAATTGAGCTTCATCATCCAGGTCTCTTATGCGTGTTCGTGTGTGCAGAATTATGCTTAACATAAGTACGCTCAGTGAGAGGAATTCTGTCTCTTCTTCGGCCATGTTTGACTGATTAGCTTTGTTTGGGTAAACGACGCATGTACGCCCGCCGCACTATGTTTACGCAATATCCGGGTACAGCCCCCCCCCCTCCTTTTCCCTGCTGTGTGAAGGCAGCTGAAAGGACAAGTTCAGGTACAAAAGTGGTGTGTCTGAAAACACAGTTCTGGTTACAAACCGGACTGAATTGTCCACACATATTCCAGAATGTCAATCTGAAAAGGGCTTAAGTAAGATGTCTGACTCTCATGTAGGAGACCCGGGTTTGATTCTGGATGTGAACATAGTTCATTTAGAGTTTCTTTTTTACATTAATGGTATATTTTTTACAGTAAGATGCTCAAATTTTTATTTGAGACTCGCCGAACGGCATTGAATTCACAGATAAAAAAGATGTGGGTTCAACTTTCATTTTGGAACAATTTTTCAAGCAAGGGAAGGGAATGATCTGAGCATGCAGGAGGACTGACCCATCATAAACCTTTGTCGCTGTGCTGAAGAGAAAGGTACAGAACCACATTATTTAATTAATTAGCTGCACGTTCTCCTGTCCTCTGTCCTCCGGGCCACACACACACACACACACACACACACACACACACACACACACACACACACACACACACACACACGGGACTGTCTCAGCTGTTTTTTTCGTTAAGGAGTGTGCACGTACAGCATGCGCACGAGCCTACTATTGAAGCTGCCGTTACGCTTTTGGCCTGAGGGGGCAATCGCGAGCATAAAAATTCAAAAGTCCGAAAAGTCCCTTTAATTTCTTTATTGATGTGGTTTTTATTTCCTTTCAGGACCTTAAACATCATGCAGATGCACTGCTGATGAATGTTGCACATTAGAGAATTATGAGACAAACGTCGGAGGCACTTTTTCACGCCTGCCAGTCACATGACCTCAGAAACCATTTGATATGAGAATCACAGAACATGGATAAAACAATGCTGTGAATGTTTAATGAGCTCAGAGTTTCCTGACTCCTTCAAGGGAAAACTGGACTTTTCTATGACCACATCAGTCCTGCAGCCCGTGGACAGTGAAGACGTCAAGGACAGGACGTGTCCACTGTTTCCAGGACAAAGGACTATTGTCCCGCTTGAGTTGATCTGAGGAAGGCTGCGACACGAGGCGGTCGGCATTCACATCAGGAACACAATAAACGGAGCTCAGTCTTCAGCCGGACAAAGACAGGAAGACATTAGGACATGAGACCGAGTTGGGAGAGTTTTGTTTCAGAAGCACCAGCTGGACTTCGGTGCGTCCGACTGCAGAAAGACACGTTTCAGAGTTTAGCAGCTACAACAGGGCAGCCATGACGTTTCCTCTGAGTTAAAACTCAAGGTTTATCCTAAAATGAGGAATTCTCTGTTCTGGAATTCCATGATTTCCACCAGACCTGCAGATGGTTTAGTCTCTAATCCAGATTCTGTGTCTGTGTTTGTGTTTTATTCCCGTATTCTTCAGTACTACTGCAACTCTCTTTTCACGTGTCTGAGCAGAACCTCCCTGAACCGTCTACAGGTGGTTCAGAACGCCTGTGCTCGGCTTCTGACCAAGTCCTCCAAACACACCCACATCACCCCGCTTCTCCTCCAGCTTCACTGGCTGCCAGTCAACTTCAGGGTTCATTTCAAGATCCTGGTTCTGGTCTATAGGGCCTTACATGGACAAGCACCATCTTACATTGGTGATCTTCTTAGTCCCTACACCCCCAGCAGGTCCCTGAGGTCCAGTGATCAACGCCTACTGGTTGTGCAGCACCAGGCTAAAGGTCAAAGGTGACAGATCATCTGCTGCTGTGGCCCCCAGACTCTGGACCTCTCTCCCCCTGAGCCTGAGATCAGTGGACTCAGTGGTCTCCTTTAAACCCACCGGTTCAGGCTTTGGTGGGACCTCCATCACCATCCTCTTCTTGATCTGCTCTCCCCACCTATTCCACCTTCCTCAGGATCCACTGATGTCTCTCTCTCTCTCTCTCTCTCTCTCTCTCTCTCTCTCTCTCTCTCTCTCTCTCTCTCTCTCTCTCTCTCTCTCTCTCTCTCTCTCTCTCTCTCTCTCTCTCTCTCTCTCTCTCTCTCTCTCTCTCTCTCTCTCTCTCTCTCTCTCTCTCTCTCTCTCTCTCTCTCTCTCTCTCTCTCTCTCTCTCTCTCTCTCTCTCTCTCTCTCTCTCTCTCTCTCTCTCCATTTTTTTATCACAATTGTCTATTTTTTGCTCATTTTAAATATATTTTAGTCATTTTCTTAATACCTTTTTTATATTTTTACATTTTTTGTTTTTGTGAAGCGCCTCGTGATTTTTATCTTGAGAGGCGCTATAGAAATGATATTTTCTTCTTCTTCACCGAGTAAAAACTTCTGTTTAAGGAAGAATCTACAAAAGAACAGCTTGATTAAAACAGTCATCTTAGCAGACGTTAGAGTGAGTGAAAGGGTTAAAAATGAGTCTGTGACACGATGCAACAAGCCAGAGTCCCCTCGTCGCTCTGCAAGCTGTCAGCAGCCTGATGCCGGACTCTTCATTAAAAACAGATGATTGCTTCCTAATTGGGCTTGCCCCCCCTCCCCCCTCCGCTGGACCAGCTGGTGTCTGTCTGTGGACTCAGCAAACAGCAGCGATGCTTCTCAGCAGAATGTTTTTACCGGAGCAAAACTCTGAGTTAGAGACGAAACCAGCATCGTTGCATCTGTCACGCTACGAGCAGGAGGGCTGGACCCAGGATGCAGAGAACCCAGAGCGACCAGAGGCAGGAGTGGTTAAGAAAATAAATTCCTTTATTTATTCAACAATAAGCTGTTAAATCAAAAGGACGTAAAAAGTCACTAAATACGCATTTAGAGAAAAACACACATAGCGACAATCCAATGTCCTATCCACAGAATCTGCTGTTTAAATTAAAGCCCAGGCTCTTCTCTTTCCAACAATCTTCATGCACTCTACGTGCAAAATTCACAGAGCCAGCAGCTAACAAACCACAGCTCGTTTCATGACGTGAAAAGCGTAAATTCAGTCTTACCTTTATTGATTCATGGTCATAATCCATGTTATAGTAGAAACAGTCCAATCCCTCTGTGTAATCCATCTTCACAACATCACAAAGCTGATTCGTGGCTGTTTTAGCTTTTATCCCTCCGACGCCAAATCCCAAAAAACTAGCCTAAAAAATCAAAAGCAAGCGATTCTATTGGCTTAGAGGTTTCCTAACTAACCTGAACGGCTGCAATAACCCAACAGCGCGGTCCGGAGAAACTCTCCTGAATAAACTGTACTTCCAGCCCAGTCCACCAGCGCACAGGTGTACTCGGGTAGAGGCGGGGCGGCTTCGACAAGTTTATTTGTCACTGAATGTTAACAAAGCTGATTTTAAAGTTGGACAACAAAAACTATTCTGTAGAAGAAGCGTTCAACTGTTCCTTTTGCAAAACGGCTGGAAAAGTGTGGGTGTTGAAGCCCCCACATCCCCCACGGATGCGACGCCCATGCAACAACAACCTTCCCAGATGGGTGAGTCCATGAATGTTGGTGACAGGGTGACGTAGATCTGTCAGGATTTTCTAATCCTAGAGTTCCACCGTCTGTTTTCTATCAGAAGCTACTGCAGGAGATGGGTGTAGGAGACTATCTTCATGTTCAGCCTGCATGACACACTCTGAATGACTGGTCCTTTTAAAAAATAACAAGTAAAAATAGTTAATCAGGTAACTTTTGCAACTATTATTTAAATAATAGATTGAAAGTTTTAATTTACAAAGCTGTTTTTGTGCTTTTCTTTAAGTTTATAAAACTAAAATAAAAAATAAAAAAACCAGGATCAGAACCACGTGGACCCATCACTGTGGACTGGTTGCAAAGTACCAGTTAAGGTCAGAGGTCAACGTCAGCTGCAGTTTGGTGACTGTTGATTTAAATCTGGAGACTTCCTGCTCCTTAAACAGTGATTAGCCTCACTTTCCTTAAATCCAGGTGTCCCATCGGTTCCTGCAGGACGGACTGTTCCACCTGCAGCAGCCGGATCGGTGGAAGTCGGCGGTTCTGAGCAGTTTTAACTCAGCTGCTCAGAACAGCAAGTGCCGTCAGCAGACACACAATGTGCTGAAACACGTGAGATCCCGCAGGAGGCTGGGTGATAAACAAATATGTGTTCACTGATAACATGACTCCAGAAGCACACAGCAGGAAGGAGCCGTAACGCCGGCTGATCAGATTGTAGCTTATGCAGTTGTTTACTGCTGCACAAACTCAGGTTTTACGTGTTATCTGGAAAAACTCAGAAAGACTTCCAGAACAGGAACAAACGTTTCTTTTTCTCCCCAAAATAAAAGAGAAATTCTCAGGAAAGAAAAATTCAACCAGTCCCAAATAATAAACAATCACATCAAAATAAAACCTTTAGAGGGCCGAATGTTTCGTCCTGGGTGTGTTCGTAGACACGTCTCCTGAATTATGGGATGGATTCTACTCAAACTAAATAAATATACGGGTGTTTCTCAGTGTCAAGGCGCCGGGCGTCGCGAGGCCAGGCGCCTTGCTTACGAAGACGCTGTCCCTCCTTGGTCAAAGAAAACGGTTAAATGGAACAGACTTGCATCACGTGACCGCGGCATTCACATAACATCACGTGACACGGGAGATAGCGTTATATTTTATACGTATTAGTTTCAATATAAATATATAACGAGCCTTTTACTTTTTAAACTGTGTATATGTTTATTAAATTTAAAATATAAGTGAGTTACTACCCGCTAGCCACCGAAGCTGCAACTACTAAGCAAATAACTTCTTTGGATCTAAAAAAAACATTTTAAATTATTTGACTTACTTTTAAACTTGAAAAGTGTCACCGAAGTAGCTGCTGGCTTCTGTTCCGCCGTCCTTTTGAAAATATCGCGGTGTATTCTGGGTAATTTTTAACCAAGTCTAGGCTACAAGACACCTCCCGCGTATCCTCGCTCAGCTAGCTAAACGGCTAACAAACGGAGAACACGCCTCGGTAGAACATGAACATCGGAACACGTCTTGGCGGCTCTCGATGACGTATCTCCTAGGCAACCGGGGCGGGGCCAAGGCATCAAGGCAAGGTCACTTGGCATTGAGAAACACCCATGAGCTGACCCCACTCAAGATGGCCGCCACAACCACTCAGCATTATGATGATGATGATTAAAACTTTGGGATGTAAGAGGAGAGCCGTGAGCGTTCATCAGGACTAAAATATGAAAACGTTTTAAAAACCATGAAACAGCTGCTCCTTCTGACGGGCTTTTGAGCAAACACATTAAAGGTGCATTATGGAAGTCTGGCAGCCAAAACATGTATAGAAATAATAAATGTCTTCTTCATACGTTCTCCTGCAATGCCCTGGTCCTGTAGAATGAGCCCTGGCATTTTTACTGTGATTGCCTGTTTTTCTGTAAAATCACAGAAAAAGAGAGATGCTCGGGTCGAGCAGGCTGCTTCATGCGCGTTCACGCTCAGGCATCGCCCGTAGCATTTGCTATCCGTAGCTTTAGCAGCAGAGAGAGAGGCAGTGCCACTTTGTCGCTGTTCCTAACGCCTAGTGACAACGCTGTCACTGGCGCTTTAGTTCACCTAGTAAGACATCGGACTCTCATGCAGAAGACCTGGGTTTGATTCTGGGTGTGAACATAGTTTATTTAGAGTTTCTTTTTTACATTAATGGTATATTTTTTACAGTAAGATGCCCAAATTTTTATTTGAGACTCGCCGAACGGCATTGAATTCACAGATAAAAAAGATGTGGGTTCAACTTTCATTTTGGAACAATTTATCAAGCAAGGGAAGGGAATGATCTGAGCATGCAGGAGGACTGACCCATCATAAACCTTTGTCGCTGTGCTGAAGAGAAAGGTACAGAACCACATTATTTAATTAATTAGCTGCACGTTCTCCTGTCCTCTGGGCCACACACACACACACACACACACACACACACACACACACACACACACACACAAACAGGCACACACACACACACACACACAGAGGACTGTCTCAGCTGTTATTTTCGTTAAGGAGTGTGCACGTACAGCATGCACGCCTCGTGCACGAGCCTACTATTGAAGCTGCCGTTACGCTTTTGGCCTGAGGGGGCAATCGCGAGCATAAAAATTCAAAACTCCGTAAAGTCCCTTTAAGGTTGGATCCTCTTAGAAAACAAAACTGAAGAAAATAAAAACACATAAAAAATCCCCTTACTGATGAACAATAAGGGGCCTGCAGCCTTTTCTTCTTCTGCCGCTGATTGAAGGAGGTTTTGCAGACTCGGGTCGTTCTTCAGGTGTTTACGGGAACCTGACCCTGCAGCTCGGTCTGCTGTGTTTGGGCTCCAGTTGGAGCTTCTGACCTCCACCTGTATCACCTTCTCCTCCAGCTGAGGCTTCAGGTGATGAAAGCTTCAGGATTCTGTTTTCTGCTGGAAAGCTGCAGCATTTG
>NC_091748.1:78853635-78868635 GCF_043380555.1 Nothobranchius furzeri
AGCAGCATCTACTCGGACGAGCAGCATCTACTCGGACGAGCAGGACGAGCAGCATCTACTCGGACGAGCAGCATCTACTCTGACGAGCAGGACGAGCAGCATCTACTCTGACGAGCAGCATCTACTCGGACGAGCAGCATCTACTCTGACGAGCAGCATCTACTCGGACGAGCAGCATCTACTCGGACGAGCAGCATCTACTCTGACGAGCAGCATCTACTCGGACGAGCAGCATCTACTCTGACGAGCAGCATCTACTCGGACAAGCAGCATCTACTCTGACGAGCAGCATCTACTCGGACGAGCAGCATCTACTCTGACGAGCAGCATCTACTCGGACGAGCAGCATCTACTCTGACGAGCAGCATCTACTCGGACGAGCAGCATCTACTCTGACGAGCAGCATCTACTCGGACGAGCAGCATCTACTCGGACGAGCAGCATCTACTCTGACGAGCAGCATCTACTCGGACGAGCAGCATCTACTCTGACGAGCAGCATCTACTCGGACGAGCAGCATCTACTCTGACGAGCAGCATCTACTCTGACGAGCAGCATCTACTCGGACGAGCAGCATCTACTCTGACGAGCAGCATCTACTCGGACGAGCAGCATCTACTCGGACGAGCAGCATCTACTCTGACGAGCAGCATCTACTCTGACGAGCAGCATCTACTCTGACGAGCAGCATCTACTCGGACGAGCAGCATCTACTCTGACGAGCAGCATCTACTCGGACGAGCAGCATCTACTCTGACGAGCAGCATCTACTCGGACGAGAAGCGAAACATCTTCCAGCTGCCTTCATCTGAACCGTTTGGACTTCCATGACCTGAATGACTGAGAACCTTCACCAGCATCAGAGACAGAAATAGAAACGTTGAGATGTGAAAGGGATGATTGAACATGAACAGATTTACTCTGAATAATAGAAAATACAACAAATATACATTTATTTTTACATGCAGTTTGATATTTTCCCGTTTCAGTTTGCGAGTTACTACTGAGATCCAGTTCTATGCCTGTAAAACCAAACGTCGCTTCAGCCTGCAGATGGACTTCACGACTGAAACACGATCGTTGTTCTCCAGACTTCTGCTTGAGTTTGAGCGACAGTTTTATTTTTTTACTATGTGCTTTTGTTCAGTTTATTTCTGTTTTTATTCTCAAATGAACTCTCTGAACTGGAGTTGTGACTTCAGGGTTTCAAAAACAGCTGGAGGGGACGACCTTTTGTCTACCCTGACACACACACACACACACACTCACACACACACTCACACACGCACTCACACACGCACAAAGGCCAACATTGACAGGGCTGCATGTGACACTGTGACTAACCAATCACATGCGCTACAGAGTGCATCAGCTCCACGTCTTATTTTGAAAACCCAGCAGCCGACCCTTGACCCCTGACTCAGAGACCGGCCTGACAACACGCGTGTGTCACGGCGTAAAAGCAGATGATCAGATCCTAAAATTAGTTCAAAGCCGCTCCAGTCCGACAGCATCGTCCTAAAAACAACCTGTTTTCACCAGAACCAGGCTGAACTGGGAATAGATGGGATCGCAATTCAAAGAGTAAAAGAAACTAAATTTCTTGGAGTTCTTATTGATGAAGACTTGCCATGGAAATCCCGTATTAGTTACATAAAAGGTAAAATTGCCAAATCCTTAGGATTATTACACAGAGTCGAGTTTTTACTGACTAATTCTGGTTTGTTGGCGTTGTTCAATTCAATGATTGTTCCATACGCGACGTATTGTGTAGAAATCTGGGGAGCAACATACAACAACTACACACAACCCTTATTTATTTTACAGACAAGAGCTCTGAGAATCATCAATTATAGTGGCTGTAGAGATCCATCCAACCCGTTAATTATTAAAAGGGACTTTACGTAGTTTTGAATTTTTATGCTCGCGATTGCCCCCTCAGGCCAAAAGCGTAACGGCACTCCTTAACGAAAATAACAGCTGAGACAGTCCCGTGTGTGTGTCTGTGTGTGTGTGTGGGTGTGGGGGGGGGGGGGGGGGGCCCGGAGGACAGAGGACAGGAGAACACGCAGCTAATTAATTAAATAATGTGGTTCTGTGGCTTTCTCTTCAGCACAGCCGACAAAGGTTTATGATGGGTCAGTCCTCCTGCATGCTCAGATCATTCCCTTCCCTTGCTTGAAAAATTGTTCCAAAATGAAAGTTGAACCCACATCTTTTTTATCTGTGAATTCAATGCCGTTCGGCGAGTCTCAAATAGAAATGTGTGCATCTTACTGTAAAAAACTATACCATTAATGTAAAAAATAAACTCTAAATGAACTATGTTCACACCCAGAATCGAACCTCAAACTTCTGCAAGAGAGTCCAGCATCTTACCAGATGAGCTAAAGCACCAGTGACGTTTATAGTATCTGTAACATTTATATCCTTGATGACAGCTGAAACGACGTCAAACCAAAGAACGGTTCGGAGTGAAAATGGCTATTTTCTTGATAATTTGCAGGAAATATCTAGAAGAAAGTTCTACAGAAAGTAGCTAAGGGTCCTCAGAAATGTAGCTAGCTTTGTCACTAGGCGTTAGGAACAGCGACAAAGTGGCACTGCCTCTCTCTCTGCTGCTAAAGCTACGGATAGCAAATGCTACGGGCGATGCCTGAGCGTGAACGCGCATGAAGCAGCCTGCTCGACCCGAGCATCTCTCTTTTTCTGTGATTTTACAGAAAAACAGGCAATCACAGTAAAAATGCCAGGGCTCATTCTACAGGACCAGGGCATTGCAGGAGAACGTATGAAGAAGACATTTATTATTTCTATACATGTTTTGGCTGTCACACTTCCATAATGCCCCTTTAAATATAAATTTGTCACGTTCAGAACTTGGAAGACCCGTGATGACACCAAACACAGTAAAAAGTTAAATCAAAAGTCTTCATTAGATGTGACGTTACCGAAGCGGGCGAGGCAGCAGACAGAACAGGAGAGAACAGGCTGGAGACGAGGTAAAAGACAGGTGAGGGTCATGGTGGCAGGCAGAGTTCAAGGCAGGGGTCAGGCGTGAAAACGAGGTCCGGAGGCTGAGATCAGCCAAGGTGAAAGGCTGGAATATTTACTGGAAAAGAGCGTTCAATAATCTGGCACCAGTTGGGGAGCAGGCTGGGAGTTAAACAGTAGAGGGAGCAGGTGTGTGGGATGAGCTGATGACAGGAACAGGTGAGATGAATGAAGTTGATGAGGTGCAGGCTGAGGTTGCTGTGGAAACAGGTCATGGCAGCAGAGGCAGAGGAGGGTGAAAGACAGGGAGTCATGACAAAATTACAGAAATTTCATGATTTAAAAGACGAGAAAATCATACAAACCATGCATAAAGCCAATTTAGGAACTCTGCCAACAAACATTCGGGCGATATTTGAAAAGAGAACTAGTAATTACACGCTGAAAGAAACTGATGTGTTTACAAAACCCAGATTTAGAACTAAAATTAAGGAGTGGAATATATCTGTAAATGTGTTAAATTATGGAATAACCTTAAAAGGGAAATTTAAAAAACTGTCATTTAATATATTCATAAAATGTAATTAAGTGTACTAAATAATTATGAAAATGTAAATTAAGTCAATGATCATGATCGCTCTGGAATTAAGAACAGGAAACCGTTTAAAATGAATCTCTGTGTGTGTGTGTGTGTGTGTGTGTGTGTGTGTGTGTGTGTGTGTGTGTGTGTGTGTGTGTGTGTGTGTGTGTGTGTGTGTGTGTTAGGGGCTGCAAGACTTAATTTTTTTTAAAGTCAACAGTCAAGTAATGAAAATCGAGTCGACTTTGACTAGTCGTTGATGACGTCATACACCTGAAGCGGCGCGGGGGGGGGGGGGGGGGGGTCAGTCAGTTGGTTCGCTGGAGTTTTTGACAATTAAAATTGCGCCCACATTTTCAAAGTTAAACATCTCTTTTAACAACGGTAGTTTCTGCTTCAGCCCTCTCCCCCCTCCCCCTGCTTCAGCCCTCTCCCCCCTCCCCCTGCTTCAGCCCTCTTCCCCCTCCCTCTGCTTCAGCCCTCTTCCCCCTCCCTCTGCTTCAGCCCTCTCCCCCCTCCCCCTGCTTCAGCCCTCTCCCCCCTCCCTCTGCTTCAGCCCTCTTCCCCCCTCCCCCTGCTTCAGCCCTCTCCCCCTCCCTCTGCTTCAGCCCTCTCCCCCCTCCCTCTGCTTCAGCCCTCTCCCCCCTCCCCCTGCTTCAGCCCTCTCCCCCCTCCCCCTGCTTCAGCCCTCTCCCCCCTCCCCCTGCTTCAGCCCTCTCCCCCCTCCCCCGCGCAGCGGCCGCAAACTCACTGATGCGCCTGCAGCCTCTCGGAGTTCCTGCTGCTCTAAACATTAAAATAATTATTTCATTTTCTGTTCCTCACTTCTGATTACCTTCAGTGGTGTCTGTTTGTTGCAACCACCAGGTACAAAAACTAACTTGTTTTTATTTGACTATTTTTCTGTCCTGCCTGTTTATTATCTTCCTGCATCTCCTCTCAATCCTAAAGAGAAACTGCTACCTGGGTTCATATATATTCACCTCATGAGTTACCGTTGAACTGCAGTTCTAAAAGATCTACTGACCGCAGAAACAGCGGAGTGCTCGCCGGCCACATCAGTGAGGTGCGTCACCGGAGGACAAAACAGGTGATGCGCCCCGATCCACAGCAGCGAAACGCATCAGGCACAAATAAAAGAATAAAAGACAGAAAACATAAAAGGAAATGAGCCGACATGAACGATCGCGTGTTAAATTAGTTTGTGAGGTGGCGACACCTGATTTGATAATGTTACTGTGGCCGTGCTCAGGACGCAGATGTCTGGAGCGCGTCAACAATCAGAGCTTTGCATGTGCAAGCTGGTTAAGGTTAGGATGGGGGTGAGGGGAAGGTTAAATTGCAAGAGGGTAAAGGTCACAGTTTGGTTAAATGTCCGTTTTACGGCGGGTGTCAGTACCGCCGCTCTGGCACAGTGCGCCGCCTCCCGACGCGCAGGAGCTCATCACCTGCTGTCTTTTCCGAGGACTGCATCTTGCCGGTCATTATCACGTGACAGCGACTAGTCGATGGCAGGCATAAAAAGTCACTACAGAGCAGTGAAGTCGACTAGTTCAAACAAGCCCTAGTGTGTGTGTGTGTCTGACTAATGGAAATTATACATAAATTGATTATTTCTTCTGGAAAATGGGCAGAAATTATAAGATGTTTTTCTTCATTCTGCTCCTTTTCGATCAAATTAGATTTTTTGTTATGTATTTCTTATTATTTAAATGTTTTATTTGTTTTTATTTTGAATGAAATAAACAAATAAAAAAAATTATTTAAAAAATCGCTGCTTTCTGACAGGAATGAAGAACAACCCAGAGAAGATTTTCGGAGCTGGCTTCTTGGGCTCTTTTAGAAAACGTGACACTAACGGGACTATTCTTCCTGGACGTCAGAACTTTCTCGCTGTTCGTTTTCCTCATTTGAAAGGTTTGCACAAAGACTCTCAGACTGTCTGAAGGCCGACCGTCAGTTCATGAAAATGACTCCTACAACCTTCTGTTCTGGTCCACTAGCTGTTCAATCTTTCATTTCTTTTTTCTGTATTTATTCTTTATTTAACCAGGAAGCTCCCGCTGATATAAAGAAAATTCTTTTTGAAGGAGTCCTGGCCAGGAGGCAGCAAAAGTTACAGTTACAACACGTTTCCACGTTATTACAGAAGGCTGTTACAACTCAGGAAGTCCTTCTCAAGGCTCTCAGTCTGGTTTTAGATGTGTTCAAGGAGATAAACTGGGTTCATTTCCCGTTTTCCTGCAGCCTGGTCCATTCAGAAGGAGCAGAGTGAACAAAAGTTCGGTGCGAGCAAACGGAACAGTCGATCGTTTGCACGTCTCCGTGAGATGAAGTCACAGATGTAGTACTCCAAGCAGGGCTTTATAAATGTTATAAGCGTTCATGTTGTTTGTATGAAAAAGCTGTAAAATCTGCTGTCTCGTGCTGCAGGAACAGCTTATTAACATCATAAATGACCGTCACAACCAGCTCAGTGGCCTAGTGGTAGAGTGCCCGCCCTGGTACCGGGAGGTCGGGGGTTCGATTCCCAGTTGGGTTGTACCAAACACTTTAAAAAAGGGACCCAACACCTCCCTGCTTGACACTCAGCTTTAGGGGGTTGGATTGGGGGGGTTGAACCACCAAACAGTTCCCGAGCACAGCCACTGCTGCAGCTCACCGCTGCCCTCCATGGGGGAGATGAATTTCACCCGTGTGTGATGATGACTATGGGACTTTCAGTGTGGGGCAAGTCACAGAGTAACACATGTAATATGTTTGCATTACATGTAACTCAGTTACACTGCTCTGAGTATTACATGTATCTCAGTTACAATGCTCTGAGTATTACATGTAACTCAGTTACACTGCTCTGAGTATTACATGTAACAGTTACACTGCTCTGAGTATTACATGTATCCCAGTTACACTGCTCTGAGTATTACATGTAAATCAGTTACACTGCTCTGAGTATTACACATATCCCAGTTACACTGCTCTGAGTATTACACGTATCCCAGTTACACTGCTCTGAGTATTACATGTAACAGTTACTCTGCTCTGATTATTACATGTAACAGTTACACTGCTCTGAGTATTACATGTAACTTAGTTACACTGCTCTGAGTATTACATGTATCCCAGTTACACTGCTCTGAGTATTACATGGAATTCAGTTACACTGCTCTGAGTATTACATGTAACTCAGTTACACTGCTCTGAGTATTACATGTATCCCAGTTACACTGCTCTGAGTATTACATGTAACTCAGTTACACTGCTCTGAGTATTACACGTATCCCAGTTACACTGCTCTAAGTATTACATGTAACAGTTACTCTGCTCTGAGTATTACATGTAACAGTTACACTGCTCTGAGTATTACGTGTAACTCAGTTACACTGCTCTGAGTTACTTCAGGGAGAAAATGTCTGTCTCAAGTATGTGACCGTGTTTAAATGACTGTATCTGGTCTTTTTCTGAGTTTTAAACTTTGAGTCACCCGTGCCTTTACATCTGGGAGGCAAACATAAAATGTTCTTCACTGAAGTGTTTTTCCAACAACTACAGAAACGAGATGATGTTGCTTTTTTCATGATGTTAAATGCGAGCTTCAGGAAGTGGGACAACAGATGGAAACTAGCATCCCGCTAAATTCAGTGTATTTACGGCATTTGAATGGGACTGTGCATAACAGGCCCATTCAAATGAATGAATGAACCAATCAATCAATCAATTAATCAGTCAATCAATCAATCAATAAGTCACACCTCTTCTTAAATTGCAATGACTACACTATTGCCATATTTTGAGTAATGCACTGTTACTCTGTTGCTGAAAATGGAGCAGCAGTAGCCATGCTAACTGCAGTTAGCTGGTTATTAACCGTTAAGGGCGTCAATAGCCAGTTAAAGACATTTTGGAAAACATTTATTGCTGTTAGCTAGCAACAGTCCCTATCAAACATCAGAAAGTTCTCCTGGATTCTTCAGAAACGTCTGAAACAAGAACGGGAAAACATTCCTCTCCATCTCATTACTCCACATTTATAAACACTAAAAACAGAGTTAGAGACTTATCTCACTCTTCTAACTTTGGTACGTTAATTGCACCAAAACTGGGTTTGCCAAAACCGTAAAACCCAGCTTGTTACGTTCTGAAGATTTAGTGGTTTTTGGGGGCGTATCATGCAGAACTCCCTTCTAGATGCTTTTCTGCTGCCTTCATAAACACTTCAAACATGAATCAAATCTATTCATCTGTTCTCTGTCAGTGTTTGGTTTTAGGAATCACGTGCCGTTCTAAAAAGTCCCCGTTTGTGATGTCACTATTGGGGGAATTAGAATAGAGCCATCTCTCACCTGCAGTAGAGCAGCTGTTGCTGAAGGAGCTCTTCACCAAGCTCCTCCTGGATATCAGAGCTTCTCAGCTCATAGCAGCCTGAGGGACGGCAACTCCAGCTTGTTTGTCTAATGAAGTTACAGAGCCCTGAAATGACTCATTCTGGAAGGTACTGAAACTGTCACGAATAAAGTTGCTGACATCACTTTATGTGAGCAAGATTTGGTGCCAAAAACTTCATTTTTGAAAGGATGTCTTTAAAGTCCGTGCCAGCAGCAGGTTGACCTCAGAATATCCCCGACAAGGCCAAAGAATGGCCCTCTAGCCACACTTTGGACACCCCTGGTTTAGACGTAAGGGACGAAGAGTGTTGTGCGTTTGTGGTCTGTGTTCGATGGATGTGTTTCTGTGACCTTTCAGACAAAAATGAAGCCAAGAAGTCAGAAAAAAGCTCCCCCACATCAGAGATCCCGGAGATGGGAACTAAGACAGAGTCCGGAGTGTCCGCCCGAGTCACGAGACCATGTGACTCTGGTCCATTAGGCTCATTACAGTAACACTCGGCTCTGTGTTCACACTGCCACACCATAACATGCATGTTCTCAGATCACATGACGCTTCCTTCATGTTGTTGTCAACAACAGTTGCTCACTGTTCCGGCCCTCAATGAGGCCGTTCAGCAGGGCGACGCCCCCACAGAGCCGCCTTTATTCAGCCAAGCCCGCCTCACCGGGCTGCTCTCAGGTCAGCCGCAATGCCGCCGCGCTCAGGTGTTTCCCTTTGAAAACAAACACATGGAAACCACGAGCGGCAGAGGCAGAGGGAGTCCTGTTGCATGGCAACGCCGTCCCTAACGCAGGACGCTGAGTAACAGCACATGATTGGCTGCGGGTTTAGTGTCCAGCAGAACCCCATCAGGAGAGAGGAAGTTGTGTTACGTTCAGGCTCCGGTGAAGATGTTTTAATAATAATAATAATAATACATTTTATTTCAAAGCGCCTTTCAGGACACCCAAGGTCACTTTACACAAAACACGTAATAAAATACAATAAAACAATAATAAAACCCAAAGAAGAAAAAACAGAGAGAAACATTTCAATAAAATCAGAGGTTGTAGGCAGATTTAAACATATGTGTTTTGAGTTTTGATTGGAAAAGGGTAAAACTGTCGATGTTCCTGATGTCTGGGGGAAGTGAGTTCCAGAGTCGAGGAGCAGAGCGGCTGAAAGCTCTGCTCCCCATGGTAGCGAGACGGGCAGAAGGAACCGCAAGATGGATGGAAGAAGAAGATCTGAGTGAACGGGACGGGGTGTGAATACTTATAAGGTCTGAGATATATGGAGGAGAGAGGTTGTGGATTGCTTTGAAGGTATGGAGGAGAATTTTGAAGATGGGCCTGAATTTAACTGGGAGCCAGTGGAGCTGCTGGAGAACCGGCGTGATGTGGTGAAAGGAAGGGGTTCTGGTGATAATACGGGCTGCTGAATTCTGGACCAGTTGCAGTTTATGAAGGAGTTTGTTGGGGAGACCATAAAGAAGTGAATTGCAATAGTCGAGACGGGAGGTGACGAGGCTGTGGACGAGAATGGCGGCAGTGTGAGGGGTCAGTGAGGGACGAAGACGGTTTATGGAACGTAGATGGAAGTATGCTGACCGAATTAAGTTATTAATGTGAGCCTGAAAAGAAAGGGAGCTGTCGAGAATGACACCCAGACTCTTGACATGAGGTGAGGGGGAGACTGTGGCACTGTCAATAGTTAAAGAAAAGCTGTCAGATGTTGAGAGGGTGGAGTTAGTGCCAACTAGAAGAAGTTCAGTTTTATTGCCGTTGAGTTTGAGGAAATTAGAGGTGAACCATGATTTGATTTCAGAGAGGCAGAGTGTAAGGGAGGATGGTGGGAGAGTTGAGTTGGGCTTACTGGAAATGTAGAGCTGGGTGTCATCTGCAAAGCAGTGAAACTGGATATTGAATTTGCGGAAGATTTTGCCGATAGGGAGGAGATATACTATGAAGAGGAGGGGCCCCAGGACAGAGCCCTGGGGCACACCTGACTTGACTGGGGAGGGTTCTGAGGTAAAGGATTTTAACTGGATGAACTGAGTGCGGCCAGTAAGGTAAGATTGAAACCAGCGGAGGGGGGTGTGAGTGATGCCTAAGGAATAGAGTCTATTAAGGAGGATGGGATGAGAAATGGTGTCAAAGGCCGCACTCAGATCGAGGAGAATAAGAATAGAGATTAAACCAGAATCAGCAGCAATGAGTAGGTCGTTAGTGATCTTGATCTTGAAACAGCGGTCAAACCTCAGAATATCCCAAAAGAGACATTTCTGTACTTATCTTAGACAAGCTGCAGCTTCTCACAGCATGGCAACCTCATCTTCATAACAGTGGTCCATAAATAGATGGAAATAAAGAAAGTATCTAAAAGCAGCACTTTCGAAGCTTGTCTCTAATAAAATAAAAAGAACTGACCCGCTTTAATAAAGATGATGTTTAACAACCAAGGGCGCCCCCAAGGGGTGTCCAGGGGTGGCCATGGGCACCCCGAGAAAATTGCTGGCTCCCCCAGGAAAAGCCAGACATATATTGATCTTGTTTATTCAGGACATAATTGTAAAACAAAATAAAAACATTACAAATAATGAGTAAAGAAATAATCAGAAAAATATGTATGTGTCTGCTGCTCACAGTTTGTGTTTGTACAATTTATACGTACTGTTATTTTAATAAAAACGAATAAAGGCGCAATGCAGCACATCACCACAGGCTAAATTCTCCCAGGGTTACCACAAGGACCAATTTGGTGTGCCACCCCAAAAATGTCTTTGGCCCCCTCTGGCCACCCCTATCAACATTTTCTGGAGGCGCCCCTGTTAACAACAGCTTCACCCACCAGACCTGCAGCCCATCAGCAGCTCCAACATCTCCAGCTTCTGTCCTACTGGCATCGCTGGAACCCAGCTAATGAGTCTGCACAGTTTAGCACAGGGGTGTCAAACTCAAACTCACACGGGGCCGAAATGAAACTCTGGGACGGAGTCGCGGGCCAAACTTAATATTTTTGAAAAAGTGACGCAAATTTGCACATTTTCTTTATCAACATATATGCAATTTTGAACCTTTAAAGTTGGAAACAAACTTATTTCTGCATTAACACTGAATGTGGAATAACCAAATGACACACGAGCAAGTCAGTTTTAAATAAAACGCATCAGTGGTATTCATTACTTGTGGTATAATCAGCATTTTATAAATCTATTCAGGATTTATGTTTTCTTGTTTATTCATCTTTCTTATTTTTTATTCTCCTTTTTTTCTCCTGTAATACGTGTCATCGCTGCTGTGACGTCTAGCTTTCCCCACTGAGGAACAATAAAGGGATTTTCTATTCTATTCATCTATCTGCAGCCTTTCCACTTCCTGTTTACTGTAGGTTAAATCTTTTCTCACGGGCCAACAACAAAATAAAAATATCATTTGATCTTAAATGAAAATGCAACATCTCACCTGTTAACTTTCATGTTTTGGAGCAGAAAAAGAGCATAAAACCAACATATTTAAAGCTCAGTTTGCTCCACTGGTTTACTGTGATGCTCACCTGTTCCAGCCAGATACCTGCATCATGGGGTTGATCTGAGCTGAGGAGGAGACTCCTGTTGTTTTGCTCATCTTCATCATAATAACGACAACATTAGATGACAACAGGTGCTCACATAGGTTTGTGCTGATGAACATGTCTGAGCAGCTTGACCGCGCTGTTGTGTGTCGGGGAGGAAAAATAAAAACTACAGCAGCCACAGAGTCGTGCTGGTTTGAGCGTGTCGCTGCTCGCTGGAGTTATATCAGCTCTGTCTGGACGTTAGTTGGAAAACTTTCTCTTTCAGTCGTGAACACATTACTGAGCAGCTAGAATCTCCGTTTCTGGGCTTCAACGTCAGAAAACAGCTGAGTGAACTCGGCGCTGAGTGAGAGGAGTGTAGTTTGTCCGAGACAGCGGAGCTGCAGAGACCGGCAGCAGGCGCTGAAAAAACACAAAGGAGGGGGCGCATCGGCTCCGCGCTAACGCCACAAATCATCATGGGAGTTGAAGTCTTTGCGGTAAAATCGGCCAGCGGGCCAGTTTTAATATATTTTTGATATTTATCTTGCGGGCCACATAAAAATGCTCCGCGGGCCGCATCTGGCCCGCGGGCCTTGAGTCTGACATATGTGGTTTAGCATGATGCTAGTTTCCACCCATAGCTCCATGGCCCAAACAGCACAACATAGCCTGATGAAGTTCCTGTTTTCTGGAGGTACAGCTTGGGTGGGAATCCTGAAAAAAAGGGGGCTGGATCTATGAATTGCGTATTTTCAAAAGAAAAACGTCTTCTCTAACACCTTTAAAAGTCCATGCCTACAGCACTGATTCCTGACCATCATCCATGAGCTCTTCTGGTAGCTGAAGGTGTTTCTTTGGTTTTAGCTTTCATTTAAATGGGACACGATGTGCAACCATGCGGATTTCTACTGCTTCTGTAAACACTCCAAATGTAAAAAAAAAAAAGTCCATCTCGTTTTGTCAGTGCTTGTTTAGGAATTATGTTCCTAAAATAAGCAGTTTCAAAAGTCCCAGTTTGTGATTTCACAGCACATTAAAGTAGAACAGAAACACCTCTGATGTGCAAGATAGAGCTGTTTCTGGAGGTGCAGCGGCTCTACTGCAAGCCCCTCCCAGATGTCGGAGCTTCTCAGCTTACAGCAGTGGGGTGTGTGTGAGCGTGGTCAGCTTCAGAAATGACAGAGCCCTGAGATGGCTCATTCTGGAAAGTACTGAAAATGGTTGTGTCAGCTGGACACTGGATCTTCTTAAGGTTGGTGTACGCTTGACGCGTCCGCGAGGTCCGTACGGCTCCGCGTGGCAAAATTGCGTCATTTTAACAACCACGCCCCTCCACCGCGCCTCCGCACGGCCCAAACATTCCACACCGTACACCTAAGGAATTTTCTAACAACGCAGACGGTCGGATGCGGAACAACATGGCGGACTGGCAAGAACTAGTATGGCAGAGGTTGGTAAATACAGACATTTGTATGATTCAGCTCTCAGAGATCACCGTGATCAACATGTTGTTAATAATTCTTGGAGAGAAATAGCTCGCACTGTCGGAAAAGACGAGGACGCTGTTAAAAAATGCTGGAATGCCATGTTGTAAACAGTCATTTTTACTTCTACTATGGTGTAGTGTTGGATGCATGCCGTAGAGCTCCATGCTGCCCCCTACAGTTTGGGAGAATATTGGCTCACCGCTGAGACGAGCCGCATGAACCATAAACGCTGCGAGTTGTGAAGCGCGTTCCATCCGCGAGCTGCATCACCGCGCGGAAAGTGAATGCGTCAAGCATAAACCAAGCTGTACTGTCCATGAATTACTCAGGAACACCGTGTCAACCTGTCCTCAAAGTTCCCACATCCCGGTTTGATCAAGCATCCATGGAATGTGCTGAGAAAACACAACCAGCAGGACAAATGTTAAAGTCCTACTTGTCCTCAGAAGGTCCATTTCATGGATATTAGAGGACAGGTTGTACTTTCCTATAATCACACACATAGCTGCAGTCTTCTGAGAGACGGTGTGATGGCGACTTGGGAGGGATTCAGCTTCTGCCTGACACTCCAGAGTCAGACCTCAGATTTGATTCCTAGAAATGTGCAAAGAGCTAGCAGGTTTCTGTGGGGCTAAAGACCCAGCATTCAGCGCACCGTGTGTGTGTGTGTGTGTGTGAGTGTGTGTCTCTGGTTTGTACTTTGGGGCTCAGCTGAGGGATTTCTAGGAAACCCAGATGGGAGGGGTTCAGCACTTCCCTCCACCAGAGTTTACGGCAGCTTTTGCTGTGCGCACACAGCAGCAGGCGTCTCGATTCAGATTTCACTTTGAGATGAGGACTTTGTCTCTCCTCAGGGGTGTGAATGTGGACAGGTTCAGAGGTCATGTGACTGTCTTTGGCCGTGAGACGGGACCACGCTGATCCTGCTGCCGCTGTGAAGAAGAGATTCTGTGAACCGTCCTGACAGAGGGGTGTGCAGAAACCCGTGTTCAGCCTGGCTTGTTTAACTCTTTAAGGGAGAGTTTACAGTTTCTGAAAGTGGGTTTCTCAGAAGGCAGCAGCTTTCCAGCAGCAGCTTTGATCTCAGTTTGGAGGACAGGATGAACCCTCTTAGGCTCCGTGTAAAAAACAAACCCCGTGCTGAATGGGGAGAGTTAAAGTTAAAACCACTTTAGCTGGTTTTGCACCAGTCAGTTAGAATGATTGTCTTTTGGTTTCTCCTGTTTTAGTTTGATGCAGCGGAGTTCCTCTGGGCTGTCTTCTAGCACCACTCCTCTTTAATGTCTGCCAGCTCATCATGGTTCAGCGTGGTCCATAGGCTGATGACACACACATCTACATCAGAGCCGAACCATGAACCACCCTCACGGTCCTCTGAATTACCTGCACGACATCAAACATCCACACCCTGCTCCAGCAAAGAGATCACAACCAAGTAGATGTCTACTGCACGAGCTTGTCCTCGCAAAGTTACAACCCTGGAATAATCATCAGGTCACTCATCCCCTCAGTGAGAGTGTATGACTCCTCAGTGGCAACCTGCTGGGTTCCTTATATAGGAAACTTTGTACTGATTGGCTTAACACCTCAGACATGTGCACCTGCGTGGAAATGACGCGGAACAGCTGGAAGTGAGGCATGGTGACGCAGCGTCTCATCAGCGCATTTCCGGAGCAGGAACTCTTTTGGAGCGTCATCATGAAAGTAAGTAAGTCCGGTTATTGCTCTTTGTTCACTCTGAGGGAAGGTTGATCAGGTGTGTGCTCGTTACAGCGGCCCTTAAGCGCGTGAGCTACGTTCTAAAAATAACCCGTAAAATCCACACAGTAGTTTTTACGTGTTTCGCTTACGCAGCGACTTCTGGGTCACACACGGAAACACACCAGACTCCGTTTCTCAACGTTTGTTTCCAGCATCTAAGCAGGTTTGGTAAAATCGTACGTTATTAGACGTTTTGAGTTTAAATGAACACAACTACAAACACATGATATTATTTTCAAATGCGTTTTGTAT
>NC_091748.1:78871135-78883635 GCF_043380555.1 Nothobranchius furzeri
CTGTTCAGGCACTGATCTGGAAACGGACCAGCAGAACCAGTGAGGCCTCCAGGTTCTGGGGCCTTCAGTAGATCACATCAACGCATTTAAAGTCCCAGTAGTCATCATCCACTGGAGAGATTTATCTCTACATCTGACCCATCCACGCCGGGAGCGGTGAGCTGCAGCAGTGGCTGCGCTCGGGAACCGTTTGGTGGTTTAATCCCACAATCCAACCCCTTAAAGCTGAGAGTCAAGCAGGGAGGCGTTGGGTCCTGTTTCTAGTATGACCCAACTTGAACCTTGACCTCCCAGTCCCAGGACAGACACTCTACCAGTTGGCCTGAGAAGCTTAAATCCATTTAGTAAAATCTGCACATAGACTCTTTAATAACTGGGCTTGTAATAACATTTTCCTGTTTCACTTGTGATGTTTGTTGTGATTGAAATGATTGTAATTCTTGTTTGTTTTTGTGTTGTGTGGAATGTGGGCGTGGCATTCTGCAGATTTGATCATGTAGATGTTATAGAAGGTTGCTCCTGGTGACCTGGTGACCTGGTGATGTAAACACCCTCCCAGGAACTTTCCTTTTTTAGTTTGGAGCTGCTGCAGCATGAGGTCATTCCCTAAACTCTAGTCTGACATCATCTGAGATCATACATAACACACACCACACACACGCACACACGCATGCACAAACACACACACACACACACACACACACACACAGTCAGCCTCAGTCAGCTGATCAGTTTGCAGGAAGCAATTCAGTCTATTGGCAGCGGGAGGGAAGGCTGCTCTCATGTGATCAGTGAGTCAGCAGTTAGTGATGACATCATCCTACACACACACACACACACACACACACACACACACACACACACACAGCTCTATGAGGTCTCTGTGATTGGATGAGCCAAACTGAGCTGGGATCAGCTGACCAATCAGAGTCACTGGAGTGAGCGGGATCACATGACATAACCGTCAGCTGATTGTGTAATCCAAACACACACACACACACACACACACACACACACACACACACACACACACACACACACACACACTCTCTCTGGAGGACTTTCTGCTTGTCGGCTGCAGAGATAAACACGTTTTTTTGTTTTAATCAGAAGTTAAATTATGATAATTTACTGAAACAAATAAAAGAGAAGAAAAATCAGACACCAAACAAGTCCCACGTTTTCATCACAACACTTAACGATGAAACCTATAAAATGCTTTGTTTTGAAATTCTGCTGGATATTTCCCTCTGCCTTCCTTTTCTGAGCATGAACTCTTCATAGTTTTTGTTGAGTAGCTATTTAGGTCATTTTGAAGCGTGTTTCTGCGTAAGAATGCATAAATAACTCATTGTCCTCGCAGAAAGCTTCACGAATGCCCTCTGTTCAGAGAAATAGCGTTGTCAGTCCTCAGGACTGATGGGCTAACAGCTAGTCAGCGTGCTAACAAGACCAAATCAGGTCAGAGCCACAGATCTGCCATCTTTTTGTCTTTTGACAAATGCTTGAAAAATGCAAAAAATCAGTTAATAGTCGTGAATCTGCTCTTTTCTCTCCCCAGGAGGCGGAGGAGCTGTTTGAGAGACGAGGAAGAGACGTAATATTACACCAATTTATTGTTATTTTAAAATCAGTCCCAGTAAATTGGAATTATGCATCATCATGGTGATTTTTACCAAAAAGTTATAAATTCCTGCTAAACTCAACCCCTTGAATGTGTCAGAAGGGGTTCATTTAGCTGCTGCTATTCACTAATGGAAATACCAATAAAGTGGCTGCATTTAGACTAGCTGTTAGCCCATCAATTCTGAAACTCCTCCGCTGTTCATTAAGCTATCTACATATAAGACAGCTATCAGCTGTATGTCCCTTTAACTTTGAAATAAACTAAAAACGAACATCTGGGAGCTTCAAAGAGATGAAAAATAACAATTAAACCTTAAAGGGACTTTACAGAGTTTTGAATTTTTATGCTCGCGATTGCCCCCTCAGGTCAAAAGCGTAACGGCAGCTTCAATAGTAGGCTCGTGCACGAGGCACGCATGCTGTACGTGCACACTCCTTAATGAAAATAACAGCTGAGACAGTCCTGTGTGTGTGTGTGTGTGTGTGTGTGTGTGTGTGTGTGTGTGTGTGTGTGTGTGTGTGTGTGTGTGTGTGTGTGTGTGTGTGTGGCCCGGAGGACAGAGGACAGGAGAACGTGCAGCTAATTAATTAAATAATGTGGTTCTGTACCTTTCTCTTCAGCACAGCCGACAAAGGTTTATGATGGGTCAGTCCTCCTGCATGCTCACATCATTCCCTTCCCTTGCTTGAAAAATTGTTCCAAAATGAAAGTTGAACCCACATCTTTTTTATCTGTGAATTCAATGCCGTTCGGCGAGTCTCAAATAAAAATTTGGGCATCTTACTGTAAAAAAATATACCATTAATGTTAAAAAGAAACTCTAAATAAACTATGTTCACACCCAGAATCAAACCCAGGTCTTCTGCATGAGAGTCTGACGTCTTACAAGGTGAGCTACACTCTAGTAACAATCACAGTATCTGTAACTTTTATATCCTTGATGACAGCTGAAACAACGTCAAACCAAAGAACGGTTCGGAGTGAAAATGGCTATTTTGTTGCTAATTAGCAGGAAATATCTAGAAGAAAGTTCTACAGAAAGTAGCTAAGGGTCCTCAGAAATGTAGCTAGCTTTGTCACTAGGCGTTAGGAACAGCGACAAAGTGGCACTGCCTCTCTCTCTGCTGCTAAAGCTACGGATAGCAAATGCTACGGGCGATGCCTGAGCGTGAACGCGCATGAAGCAGCCCGCTCGACCCGAGCATCTCTCTTTTTCTGTGATTTTACAGAAAAACAGGCAATCACAGTAAAAATGCCAGGGCTCATTCTACAGGACCAGGGCATTGCAGGAGAATGTATGAAGAAGACATTTATTATTTCTATACATGTTTTGGCTGTCACACTTCCATAATGTCCCTTTAAATCAATCAATCAGATTTTATTTATAAAGCGCTTTTCAAGCAAAGTCCTTTACAAAATGACCCCAAATTCCCATAACAGTTTAAAAACATTAACACACACACACACACACACACACAAGTAAAAATTTATATTTGGCTGAGTCCAGATGAGCCAAGTAAGGTAAGGCAAGGAAACGCCATCAGAGGAGCCGTCTGCCCCGGCAGCATCAGGTCTTCCACACTAAATCAGGGAGCTGAGAGGAGGGGGAGCATAGACGCCCACCTCCACTTAACACTACCTGTAGAGCGCCCAGGAAGCTACAGTCGACCACCTCCCCCGGGGCAGAGCCCCCCCCCCCCCCCCCCCCACACACACACACAGAGAAAACACTGGATGAAATGAAGTGAATGTCAGATTTAAATCAGCTGGACTTTCTGTTTGGATTGATCTGAACCTGACGCTGCTGTTGGAGCCAGTCAGGAGCAGCAGAGTCATCAACAACAGTGATTCCATCATTAAACAATCAAACAAAAGCTTTAAAACCTCCGTAAAGAAGCAAAGGCACAGACCTTCCCAGCTAATCTGTGTCAAGTCCAACAGATGAACTCTAAACTCGGTAATCCTCATGTTTGCAGCATCTAGCAGCGTAGATCTCACAGGTTCACCCAGAACGAGCTTCAAGCTCATCACAGAACCGGAACCAGAGTTAGCTCAGTGTGCATGTTTGCTAACCTGATGAGTTGGAGATGGAAGCATAAATACAGCTTCAGCAGAAAAATTAAATCCTGTTTCTGCTCGAGTTTCAAGCTTCAGCGTGAAAAAACTGCTAAGATGCAGGAAGTGGCTGAAAGTTCATATATTACCTAAACAGGTGCAGATGGGCCGGATGGATGTAGGTCACCACTTATTTGTGACATTAACCTGGAAGGGTCAGTCCTGACACCTGGAGCCAGATGTGTCTGCCTTCACAGTAAAACCTCAGAAAGCAGCTTTTTAACGGGCTGAAAGAGTAAAAATGCTGTTAGCTTGTTTCTGATTCTGTCCCAGAGTTCTGAGCACAAAGAAAATAAAATCAGAAAATGAACAAAAATGTTTGAATTCATTCAAATAAGAGAAAACTAACAACAGATGTCTAAATAACACAATATGGTTTGGGTTAGGAACTCCGGGATCTGTTAGAAGCATCGACATATACACATATGGACAATGGGTTTCCATAGACTCCAGTAACACGTTTTTGAAGATAAATGGGAGGTGGCCACCACCGCCATTTTGACCGTGTCACAGGTTCCGTCAAGCCCAGACAATTCCATAAAAGGGAAGAGAGGTGAAGCTGAGGGTGGGGCTGTAAGGCTGGGATCAACTGACGACACCCGGTCGAACTAGCTACAAGCTAACCTGAAGCTAACCCAAAGCTAACGCAGAGGTGGGAGCTAAGCTAACAGAGGTAGCAACCTAGCTACAACCGGAGTTAACTGTGCACAACACCAGAGCTTCTGAGTCAGAGATACGCCGGGCTGACCGCTGGGTAAAACCGGGTGGAACACAGAGGTCTCCGAGAGCTCCACAAGCCGATAGTGGGAACCCAGCTCCACCAACATGTTATATTTCAACCCATTTTCTAAAGTGCAGCATTATGTTAAATGCACTGGGTTTTACCCTATTACATTTAAATGTCATGGTTAAACAGTACATGTTAAAATCTAAGCTCAGCTCGGCAGTGACCTAAATACATAAATATAATTTTACTTACCGAAAACAATGAAGTGGAGACTCCTTGGACGCTCTATTAGTGCAATTAATGCCACAGCAAGTCATTTTGTCCAACAATTGCACAATAATATCCAAACAAGAATACACAAATGCTGAAAATTACCGAACAGTTTTCAGGCGAGGCCGAGGCTCTACTGAGGCCTTTCCACGGAGCTAGCTCTGTGGTCACGTGGGTCTGATGCTCATTAATTATACAGAATTTTAGGCTTTTAATACACTTAAACAGAAGAGTGAGAAAAAAATTCACCCCCCTCAGAGTTGTCATGAGTGTAAACTAGATCATTTAAACCAAAAACATGTTTTGGTACCAGGCTGTAAACATGTTTATTTCTGCTGTGAAATTGGTATTTTTAACATGGGAGTCAATGAGGATTTGCTCGCTTCTGACACCATCCCCTAGTGGATGAGGGTGGAACTGCAATTGTTGTCACTTCAGCGTTGGCCTCAATTCCAGACCCGCATTGTGGGGGCTTGGTTAGAAGATCCAACGTGCTTCAAGCTGCCACCATTAACGTCATCTTTCAAAACAAAACGACTTGAGTCAAATTCAGTGGACGAAACAATCCTCTCTTTTTCCTATTTATTGGTTTTTACTTTTTCTAAATAAAAAACTGACGCTCACTTCAGCAAAAAAAATTTAAAAAAAGATCAATTCTTGTTTATGTATTTTATTCTGAAACAGACATAATTCCATGGATCAGTCAGTGTTTTTCTATTTAAACTCCAGCTCACTTAAAACGGTCTCACACATTAACTCTGATCATCCAAAACGTTAGAGACACTTAAAGGATCAGCCCCGACGTGCTGGGAACAAAATCAAACCCCAGCCCGCAAACACAAGATTCACCACTCATTGTGCAGGCTCTTGTTCTGAAGGGCTCTCCTGCTGCTGCTGATGCTTCTGGATCATCTGGCTGCAGGAATAAAGTTTGTTCTGTGAACTCAGTCAGCTGTGAGATATTTATGACTGAGGGACGCTCCTGCTGTCTGTTCCCAGGCCCCGCTCTCTCTCTCCCATGTTTCCCACAAGCTCTGTCTATGTCTCTCGCCCGCCCTTCCTTCTTTCTCACACTCCCCCTCCCTCCTCTTCCTCGTTCCCTGGCCCGGTCATGTGATACTGGGCACCCAGCCGGCTCCCACACACTAACGCATACAGCGGTGTTCGGTTTCTGCAGCAGTTGGGTGTTTGTTGTGCGGAGATCAGAGAGACGCTTTACTGCTGGGAAACTGGAAGTGGCTCGCAACGATGAAGAATCATTTCTAATTCTGCTGCTGCAAAATGAGCTGGAAGCAGTAAATCAGCCGGATCTCAGAGCTGGAAGCATCCAGTCACATGGTCAGGATTCTGCAGGAAGACACGCTTTGGTTTTTGTCTCTGCAGATTAAAAGTCTCGCTGCAGGATAATTAAGCAGCAAGCAACAACGGCTGAATAAAAGCTGCGGTGATGGCTGCTGATGCTCTCCTAAAGGAAGAACGAAAACGTATCTGGAGACACGTCTGCAGAGTCTCTGACCTCACAGAGAAGCTGCCTTGCTCCCACGGTGGGTGTTGGTGGAAGACACCTTAGGGAGGAAATGTGCAAGGACAGCACAAACATTATTTATACTCAACTATAGTGCTCTTTGCCCACGACTAAGTTAACCAAAGCGGTACAATGTAAGCAACAAAAATCCTATGAATAAATAAAATACAGAAAAAAGTCCCAAAGCCAACAACTCATCCTGTATTAAAAGCCGCTGCGAACAAATGAGTCTTTAAGAGCCATTTAAAATCAGAAATAGATGGTGCCTGTCTAATGTGCAGTGGTGCTTAGTTCCATGGTGTCCCACAAGGTTCTGTGCTGGGGCCTCTGCTCTTCCTCCTCCTATCTGCTTCCTCTTCAGTACATCCTGAGCTCCTTCAAAGGAATCTCCTACCATCTTTATGCAGATGACATCCAACTGTACATCTCCTTTAAGCCCCATGAGATGTCTAAGCTGCAGCTGTTCCACACCTGCTTAGACTCTATCAAAACCTGGATGGTGGGAGCTTTCTTCAGCTGAATGAAGATAAGACTGAGATCCTCATATGTGCCCCAGACAAGCTGGTTCCCAAAGTCAGAGACTCTCTTGGTCAGCTTGCTTCCCACACCAAACCTTCCGTCAGGTCCTTCTTCCAGCTCAGGAACGTTGCTAAGCTGAGTCCCATTCTGTCCCGCTCTGAACTTGAGACAGTTCTCCACACCTTCATCTCCTCACGCTTAAGCCGGGCGTACACTGTGCGACTTTTTCACTTTTTTGAGCCGATTTTCCAGTCGTGCGAGAAGCCACGACATCGGGGCGAGTTTTGCGCCGAGCGGTCGTGTAGTGTACAGGGGGTTACGAGAGGCGATTAACACCACGTGACCAGCCGCCGATCAGCAGTCGTGAGGTCGCAGGGACTTCTGGTGTGTTTAATATTTCGCTCGTCCCTCGTGAGGGTATCGCACTGTTGAAGCGGCGCTGCGAGCAGCTGCGAGCAGCTACGATCCAAAAAGTATCAGAACCGCTCACGGCGCATGCGCAATCCTGCATCAACACCGCTCACCCGCTATTTCCCTAATAACACACGCTGTTCGTTTTTGTTTCTACACGTTTTTTTACTCACAAAGATTGTCAAGAAAGCGTGTTTGTCGTGTTCATGTCAAATTAAACTGATCACAAAACACAGATTTACTTTCTTTATTTCGTTTTCCTCATCCAACCCCCATAAATCCCTGTGTGTCCTCCTGCAGCACTCCCGAAGGACAACAGGCAAGACAAAAAGTCTGACGTGTTGAGTAAAAACTGCTATTTTTAGCACATTTTTAGGGCCGACGTGTTGCTACCAGACGTACAGTGTGAGCAGTCAGGTCGCATGCGAGAACTGGGTCGTGCAGTGTGAGCACATGACTCGTGAGATCTGCTCTGCGAGGAAGTCGTACAGTTTGAGCTGAAGCTGAACGCTGCGAGTGAAAAAGTCGCACAGAGTCCGCCCGGCTTTAGACTACTGTAACTCTCTTTTCACGTGTCTGAGCAGAACCTCCCTGAACCGTCTACAGGTGGTTCAGAACGCCTGTGCTCGGCTTCTGACCAAGTCCTCCAAACACACCCACATCACCCCGCTTCTCCTCCAGCTTCACTGGCTGCCAGTCAACTTCAGGGTTCATTTCAAGATCCTGGTTCTGGTCTATAGGGCCTTACATGGACAAGCACCATCTTACATTGGTGATCTTCTTAGTCCCTACACCCCCAGCAGGTCCCTGAGGTCCAGTGATCAAAGCCTACTGGTTGTGCAGCACCAGGCTAAAGGTCAAAGGTGACAGATCATTTGCTTCTGTGTCCCCCAGACTCTGGGACTCTCCCCCTGAGCCTGAGATCAGTGGACTCAGTGGTCTCCTTTAAAAAGCAGCTGAAGACTCACTTGTTCAAACTGGCTTTTGTATGACCTTCTTCACCTCTCTCTCTTTATTCTGCTCTCCCCACCTATCCCACCTTCCTCAGGATCCACTGATTTCCCTCTTTCCTGTTCACTCTCTCTCTTTCTTAACATTTTTTTTTATCACAATTGTCCATTTTTGCTCATTTTAAATATATTTTTAAACATTTTCTAAATTCTTCATTATATTTTTATATTTTTTTGTTTTTGTGAAGCGCCTCGTGATTTTTGTCTTGAGAGGCGCTATAGAAGTGATATTTTCTTCCTCTTCTTCTTCTTCATAGTTCAGGTGCCACTGCGACAGCTCAATCCCCGATGCACTTCTTTCGAGTCCTGGGCACACGCAGAAGGTCTGCTGCTCTGAGTGAAGAAGTAAGGTGCAGACCAGGAGCAACACCAGACAAGCATTTAGAAACATAGCAGCAGCTTAAAATGGATCTGGTATTGAACAGGTAGCCAGCGTAGTGACCTCACGTAGGGGTCATGGGCTTGGATTTGTGAGCGCCTGTCAAGAGACGTGCAGCTGAGTTTTGAATATGCTGCATTCAATAAATCAATGAGCTACTCATCCCAAAATACTGCAGTAATCTAGACGGGTAGCCACAAAAGCATGACTTGTCGTTTCAAACGAAGAGCGGCTGACTCTGACTGGATCTGGCTATCAAGCCAGGATCTAAATTAAAATCAAGGTTTATAATTTCCTGCTTGTGGCATTGACTCAAATCACCCAAATCTACAAGAGGGGTACCAGCAGAACGAGGCGCAGACACCATCAAACCCAGAGGGAGCAAAGACAACAAAAACAGGAGTGATCCCAGAATGGAACCCTGTGGAGCCCCAAAGGACAGAGGACTCGTAATCCTCTAAACTCACCCAAAGGTTCTGTCCTTTAAATATGGCCTAAACCATTCCAAAGCCACGCCTTTTATCCCGATGCAGTTTTCCAAGCAAGAAACTAAAATGTTGTGGTTCACCGTGTTGAACGCAGCAGTTAGCAAGATTAGAACCACGGTGTCACCAGAGTTACACGCTAAAAACATTTCCTTCTAAACTCTTAAAAGGGCTGTCTCAGTAAGTCTTACATTGCTGCTCAAATTGCCTTGTTTTATTCTTTTTATTCTTTTTTATTGAAAATTGTTTGCAATTTTAATCTGTTTTCTGTTTAATTTATTGTTTATCTCTTTGTATTTTATTTAAATGTACTCTACTTTTTAGAAAGGTTCTATGGACAAGTGTTGCAAATTAGCACGTGTGCTAACACACTAAACAATGCATCTGGTTCGTCCAATGTAATTGATGTGTCCATGTCAAATAAACATCACATCACAGTACTTTGTCTTGCTTTAAAATCGGATTGAAAGGTTTCCTGGACACAGTCAAATGCAGATTTATCGGATTATAAACTATTTGTTCCAAAACAGAAGACTGGAGATTGGTCTGAAACATCTGTGTCAGGCCCAGGTTTCTGAAGAGGTGGCGTCAGGACCGCATGTTTAAACTCTTTGGGAACCAACTCGGTGGTAAGACTGCCATTAATTACGTTCAAACAGAGGACGGCACAATGTGAATGGTTTCCTTGAAGAAGTGAGGAGGAACGGCACCACGGGGGAACCTTTAGGTGATCCACTGCCTCCTGTGACTGATCTCAAGTAACATTCTCACACTAGTGAGAAACCGCCGAGCCGAGAGGAGGAGGGTCAGGTAAAGTAGGGAGAAAGTGAGTTCAAGCCGCTGATATCTTATTAATGAAGAAATGCAAAAACCACTCACACATATCCAAAGTGGGTTCACAACTGGGGTCTGAGGGCCAAATAGCACCTCAGTTTACTTAAGCCTGCCGCACACGCGAGATGAAGCGTCGCCGCCTCCGGCACTTCAAGGTTAGCAAAGTAAGTGTACGGTGGCTGGAAAGATGGGCCAGGCAAGGAGTTTATGCCGATTTACTCCAAGAGACGTGCCTGGAAGACCCAAAATTCTTCCAACAGTACCACCGCCCAGGCCCTTCGATTGGGTAGTGGAAAAAGTGGGCCCATCGATCCACAAGGCACCGTTTTGTTTATTTTTCAGACACGCAGACAGGGCAGGGGGCCACAGCCGAATACATCTTGGGGTCATGTGAGCGGAGAACGCGCTTTGATTGGCCACTAGAATAGTTCAGCTCGGCCGGCAGCTCAGTAGAGCGCACACGGCGACTTTCTACCCCCTGTGAGGCGGGAAATGTCTGACTGGTCAGATATTCGGCTCGGCGTCTCGTGAGACGTAAAACTCAGTGAAAATCAGGCGCGCACAGCGAGCAATCTGCTGAGCAAACAGCCATTCAAGGCTGTTTGCTCAGCAGATTGCTCTCGTCTGCGGCAGGCTTAATGTGTTTATGTTTATTTATTTAGCAGACGCTTTTATCCAAAGCAACGTACAATTTATAACCTATAGGGCATGTTGGGATCTGCGGGGGAAACCGGAGTACCCGGAGGAAACCCACACATGCATGGGGAGAACACGCAACTCCACGCAGAAAGGCCGCAGCCGAGCTTCGAACCTGCAACCTTCGTGCTGCGAGGCAACAGTGCTAACCACTGCGCCACCATGCAGCCCAGGCTTTATATAAAACATGGATTCTGACAATTCACCTGGAAAACCTTCACAAATGAACGTTTTTGCCTCTTTGGCGGCGCTCCAATGACTAATGGTTTATCTTTCTTCCATTTCCTGCAGCAGAACTTCTGACAGCACGGATCAGGCCGGGCTGTTGGCTTCCTAAACGACGCCACAGCACCCAGGACAGTCTGGCAGGCGTTGTCAACAAAACTGTTTATATTTATTTTTACAAATCTTTTAAAAGAAGGTTTTAAAAATAAATAAATGAATTCTTCCTGTTTTAAAAGCCCCCCCGCCCTGATCTGCAGTTCTGCTGCGGAGAAACCGGTTGATCCGAAACCCACCTGGATCCAGACACGCTCCCGGGAAGAGGTGTCAGTTTTCCCACGTCTCTTCCTTCAGGATCAGAGGCGAAACCTGCAGGACGAGTCGAGGATCAGGGGAAACCAGGGGGACAAGTTGGACCGAGAGGAGGACCTGCGGAGGAGTGGAGGGATGATGAAGGGATGTGCTTGAGCTTGTCTCGGAGACTCGGCGTTTCTGCAGGCTGGAGCCGCTCAGCGCCTCTGATTTCTGCTGATCTGCAAAAAAACAGAAAACTAAACATTCAAAGAAAACAAAACAAGACGAGAGCTCAAACTGTGTTAGTAGTCCTGAAAACAAACATGCTGCTGGAATAAATCCACATTAATGTTAGAATAATGACACAGAACCGGTCCCTGCAAATGCCGTGACTAAAGTTTTATTTGCTTTTATTATTTAAAGAGCAAGTCACCCCCAAATCAACTTTTTTCCCCGATAAACTACATAAATGTGTGTCTAATTGTGCTGCAGACACGTGTAGTTAAGTTTTGTACATTAGTGCATTTTAGTTAAAATTGTAATGTTCTGCCTAAAACTGTCAGTGTTGTGCCGTTGTCAGGTAAAAACTCAGCACTGCATTAGAATTTAAATCTGCCACCGCTATTGGCTAAGAGGTATGCTATGATGTAAACTGGTACATTATGATGTCACAATGCCGTTGTGAGCCTGTGTGTGTGTATTTGTTAGTGGCTCCGCCCTCTCGGTCTGCTAGGCAACAGCATTTGTTGCATTTTTCAAACATGAAGAGGGAGTGAAGTAAGTTTCTTGCAGGGGGTGACTTGCTCTTTAAGATGGACAGAAAACTAGGAGTTTGCCAACACCCGATCCTTTAACCCAGAAATGATCCTGGACGAGTCTGAATTCGGAATGAAGTCATGTGACTGTCGTCAAAGATGACTAAAGGAAGGGGAAATGACTTTAAAAACAAACTTCATTTGTTTGTTCAGCACACCTGCACTGGTCTCTAGTCTTCAGGAATTCAACTCAAGGACCTTCACGCGTAAACGTCCCAATAGGGTCACGCTGAGCAGGAGGAGGTAGGACCCAAAACGCAGAAGCCCAGAACAACTCGAGGCAAGAGCCGTTGAAAAAAGGTCAAATCCTTTTATTAAGGTGGCAACAAAAATGACTTAGATGCAGGAATCAAGCCCAGAAAACTGAAAGCCATAAAAGAAAAATAATAATAATAATAATAATAATGAAGCTCAATAATGAGCACAAAGACTAGAACCTGACGAGGGAACAAAACAACGCTGACTCACAACGATGGACGACAAACACTGAGGGACAAGACAGGACTTTTAAACACAGAGGGAGGTGATCAGAGGAACAGGTGACAGGTGTGAGTGATCTGGAGGGAAGGCA
>NC_091748.1:78888635-78891135 GCF_043380555.1 Nothobranchius furzeri
TGGGCAGAACCACAGAGGGGACGCCTCCCCAGACATCGCTCTCCTCCTCTCCATTACCCAGAGGGAGTCTGCCTCACACGCTCAGCTCAACCACCGCAGCAGGAACTGAAACTGGTCAACGCAGCCGGCAGCTCCGCCTCCGGGGAGCAAGGGGAACGTGATGTCAGAGCAGCGCATCACCATTGCGTTGCGTTGATTCAGCTCGTCATCTGGAGACCACAGGGGTTCCCCAGGGCTTAATGTCAGGCCCCCCATGCTTCATTCTGACATTCTTCATTTTCTGTTTCAATGACGTGGACCAGCTTCACTTTACTGTCGCTCTAACCCTGAAAACATGCAAATGAAAGGAAATCCTCCGAGTTCTTCAGCTGGAAAACTATTAAACAACAAAATTCAGCAACAATATTTAATAAAGTCTTTATAAAAGCTGACTACCTTTCTTATTCCACCTGAGTGGAAACACTCATGGATTGGAGGCGTCTTATTTGCAAAATGGATGCAAATAATCCCCAAACAAATGTTGGAGGAATAAACGCACACCATTTATGACTCTGCATGTGGTCGTTTGTTTCCACGGTTCTGTAATATCATCCACAGGAAAATTCAAATCTGATGCTAATCCCTGCAGACTCATTTTACTTTATTCCCTGAAAACATAAATAGTTTTAATCTGAAGGTAAAATCAAATCACCAGATCAAGACAGGTGTTTACTTTCACAGATTAAATGACAAGGATGAGATTAAACCACTCATTTGAAACTCGGTGGAGTATTCACAGCTTGACACATTGCTCTGCTTTTAATCTGAAAGGGTGTTCCTGCATCAGCAGGTTTCATTATTGTTGGACTGACTCATTAAAAGTCACACATCATTAATCCTGCTCTGACCCTCACAGGGACGTTTATCACTCCTGCGTGTCGTCTCAGGACTCTGGAACCGACCAGTTAAAGATTAGAGCTTCTGATAAGTTTCTAACCTGCAGCTAAACTCGTCCACGCCATCGAAGCAAGGAGCACTCTGACTCGTCAGCTGACCTGCGGGAGCAGAGACTCCAGTGTGTGTGTGTGTGTGTGTGTGTGTGTGTGTGTGTGTGTGTGTGTGTGCACGTGTGTGTGTGTGTGTGTGTGCGTGCGTGTGTGCGTGTGCGTGTGTGTGTGTGTGTGCGTGCGTGTGTGCGTGTGCGTGTGTGTATGTGTGCATGCGTGTGTGCGTGTGTGTGTGTGTGTGTGTGTGTGTGTGCGTGTGTGTGCGTGCGTGCGTGCGTGTGTGTGTGTGTGCGTGTGTGTGCGTGCGTGTGTGTGTGTGTGTGTGTGTGCGTGTGTGTGTGTGTGTGTGTGTGTGTGTGTGTGTGCGTGCGTGCGTGTGTGTGTGTGTGTGTGTGTGTGTGTGTGTATGTGTAAGTGTGTGTATGCGCGTGCACACCCTCACTCATACACTTGTTTTTGCTGCAGGAAGTGCAGCTCTGTCAGTCTGATGAGACATGACCATTTAAGGACACAAAGGGAGGAAATGGGAATCTCTGCAGAGTCATGTGATTTCCAGTTATAGTGGTGCTATCAGCCCACTACAGTGAGCACACACACACACACACACACACACACACACACACACACACGCACGCACGCACGCACGCACGTGCACGCACACACACACGCACACACGCACACACACACACACACACACACGTATCTGTTTGGCCTGTTAACTTTCATTTGATTGTGAATTCCACATAAAAGGAAACTGAATCAGAATCTTAACCAACTTTTCTGCATTTAAACCGAAAAGACAGCTTCTAGTTTCATGCTGCAGGTGAATTTGTCCTTCCACGATTGTTTTTTTGTTTATTGCATTGAGTTAATCACAAACGCATCACGTGAGTAAAGCCAGAAGAATAAACAGCGTTTCTCTGGTTTGTTTGCGTGCTCTTCCTGCGAGTGAACATTTTCTACATGAGTTCATAAAATGCTGCAATTTCCCTTTAATGTTAGAAGATCTGATTGGGTTTGGATGATTTGGTTCATCAGCTGATGACACGACTTATTCACCTCTTTAATGATGATGTTTTTGCTCATTTCTGGTTATCATTGTTACATGTTATTCTGTTTGGTGATGCCGTTTCCCCTCAGAGGACAAAATGTCACTGCAGAGCCGAGACCTCCTCCTCCCGACCTTTAGTCCTGCGTATCTGCAGCCTGGATGTTGACTTCAACTCTGATGACATGTAGGAAAACCCGACCCCTGACCTCCCACGCTGTAAACATGGCCACTGGGAGGGTCCTCCTTAAACGTCGCTTTCTTTCTCCGCTCGCTCCTGTGAAGCTGCCGAGCCGCCGAGTCTGCGACCACGACAGGAATTGAAACTCAGGGGTTTTACTTCTGGGGTAAAATGATCTCTTGTCTAGCGCCCCCCACAGGCTAAAGCAGGCACTTCTACTGGTTCCCTGCCCTTTCCTCCTATTTAAAGGAGCCTTTTGATAAGAATGTTTGCAGATGACACTCC
>NC_091748.1:78893635-78943635 GCF_043380555.1 Nothobranchius furzeri
ATTTACATCCATTTGTTTGTTACAGAAGGCTCGCTAATGTTTGAGCCTGCGTCATCAGAGCAGGAACCAACCTGCAAAGGTGACTTAACACAAAGGTCACACGACGTTCAGACATCTGTCATCACTACTGTTACCTACGGGTGGAGGTCAGCTGACATCTGGCATCGCACTGATGAAGCAGCTCTCCAACCCAAAAGTAGCAGAAGCGCCCACACAGCGCATGTGCAAACCCGGCTGCACACATGGCCGCAGTAGTGGAATTGCTCTGATTGACTACAACGGGACCGATTTTGCTCCGGCGTTCGTGTCGGAGCGGAGCGGAGGTAGTGGAATTTGGGGGTGAGGGCTTTGGGAGCGAGCACATTCAACGGCATTTGGCAGAGGGATTTTTCAGCCTCATCCCGGGTGCCGGTGCCCACTTCCAATTTTAAAACGCACTTAGACACCGAGGGCTGTGGGTGCAAGTGGGGTGGTGCAGTGGCATCAGCTGGCATAGGCCAGACGATGCCCGCACTGCCCGCTCACCACAGCCATGGAATACACCTCATCAACACACAACACTATGTTGGAGCAGGCGGAGGGAGACTAGGGGTCTTAGCACACCTCTGTTGTTGCTAGGCTTCCTGGGGCTGGAGGCTAGGAGGGAGATCTGGCCGTCTGGTTGGGGTCTGGAGTGGTGGGTTGCTGTGCTCAGCATTGGGCGGGGGAGCCTGCTCATCAGCACCCCAGCAGAAAGGGTCAAACTCTGGTTACCGGTGATGGTTGTACCCAATGTGCAGCAGTACCGGGACCAGAGTGAATAGGGTGTGTATGGGGAGCATGAGTGGGTGTCCGGCGTGCATTTTTGTAAGTCTTTGGTTGTATGTGCATGTGTGAGCATGAGGGAGGGAGTGTGCGACTATGTCTGTGTATGACTGTATATGTCAGGTGGGGCCTTTGACTCCTCTCTTCTGCTGGGACTTCTTTTTATGATATAGATCTTTGTCCCCCCTCCCCCGCCACACCTGGTGTGAGGGGTTGTGCCATGGTCTGCCTGAGTGTTCGTGGCTCCCGGGTCAGGGGTTTAAGATTTTTTGGCATCTGCCTGATTAATCCCGGTGGCTGCCTGGTGGGGTCTGGGTCTCTGGGCTCTGCTGGGTCCCCGGCGGGGGTGGTTGCCCCTGGGTCCCAGGTCACTGGGTTCCGTGCTCGGCCGGCTAGGGGGTGGGAGGCTGTGGGCGGGCCTGTGGGCTTGCCGCTGATATCTCCCGGGACTCTGCCGGCTGCTGGTTGTGGCCCCCCGGGGCGATCCTCTGTGCCTCGCGGGGGGGGCGGGGGCCTTCCTGGTTGCAGTCTCTTTGGGGTTCCTGTGTTCTGGGGCAGCGCCTGGATCTCTGGGACTTGGAGCTCCCCCCGTCTCCTACACATCTTTGGGGGCGGATCTGTGGTCCCTCACACTCTATTGGACGCTCCTATAGAGAAACCTTACATAAACAAGCGTGTGTACACACACAGGTGCTCACATGGTGCTCTCATAAGTTTGGGCTTGGGCACGTTCAACACAGGTCTTAAGGCTGTGGTTGGCACTAAATGCACTGTGATTTATTATCGTGTGATTGTTCAGTTAAACAATGTTGATTTTATATTTCATCATCAGGATGACGCAGTGATAGCTTGCTCCTGTTGTATTGTTGTTGTGTCCCATTTTTTCTGCTCTTTCTCTCTCTGCAGGTCTAGAAGCAGACTCTTGTCCATTATTGTTTATTTTTGTGGAACACCCCCCCCACACACACACACACACACACACACACACACACACACACACATTTTGTCCTTTCCTTTCTCTTTCACCTCTGACTCCGTGTCTGGTCGGAATTACAACGCATTCAAAAACAATAACAATAAAGTTTTAAGTATCAGGCGTGACATTAAAAGCAGACGCTTTGATGCTCCACCTGAGAGTAAATCTGTAAGGCTTGTCACCAGCATTCAGACATCAATTCTGTTTGCTTCACAGCCAGACAGGACACGGTTTAAAAATAAATAAATACAATAAAATAAATTAAAATAAAATAAAATAAACATCAAACAGATCGGCAGCACACAAGTGGACCCTCGGGAGAAGGATGACTAATATCATTTACATCCATTTGTTTGTTACAGAAGGCTCGCTAATGTTTGAGCCTGCGTCATCAGAGCAGGAACCAACCTGCAAAGGTGACTTAACACAAAGGTCACACGACGTTCAGACATCTGTCATCACTACTGTTACCTACGGGTGGAGGTCAGCTGACATCTGGCATCGCACTGATGAAGCAGCTCTCCAACCCAAAAGTAGCAGAAGCGCCCACACAGCGCATGTGCCAACCCGGCTGCACACACGTCCTTTCCTTGATTTGTACACTTTACTCAGAGCATTGTCAAGAAAGCATGTTTCCATGTTTATGTAAAATAACACCGATTCTCCAAGCCCCATAAGCCCCTGTTTGTGCATCTACGGCAAGCCCGACGGACTAATAACACAACGCAACAGTCTCCGGGTCTTCCAGGATTTTGGAATAAAAGAGGGAGAGCTGAGTCAGAAGGCGAAGCTCTCGATTTACCGGTCGATCTACGTTCCTACCCTCACCTATGGTCATGAGCTTTGGGTAGTGACCGAAAGAACGAGATCGCGGATACAAGCAGCCGAAAGGAGTTTTCTCCGCAGAGTGGCTGGGCTCTCCCTTAGAGATAGGGTGAGAAGCTCGGTCATCCGGGAGGGGCTCGGAGTAGACCCGCTGCTCCTCCACATCGGGAGGAGCCAGTTGAGGTGGCTTGGGCATCTGGTCAGGATGCCTCCTGGATGCCTCCCTGGTGAGGCTTTCCGGGCACGTTCAACCGGGAGGAGACCTAAAGGTAGACCCAGGACACGCTGGAGGGACTATGTCTCTCACCTGGCCAGGGAATGCCTTGGGATTCCCCCGGAGGAGCTGGCCCAAGTGGCTGGGGAGAGGGAAGTCTGGGCCTCTCGCCTTAGGCTGCTGCTCCCGCGACCCAACTCCGGATAAGCAGATGAAAATGGATGGATGGTTGGATGGATAGATGGATGGATGGATGGATGGATAGATGGATGGATGGATGGATAGATTGATAGATGGATGGATGGATGGATGGATGGATGAATGAATGGATGAATGAATGAATGAATGAATGGATGGATGGATGCCCGACGTGTCGCTGCCACACATCCAGTGTGAGCTTTGCTCTGTGAGGAAGTCGAACAGTTTGAGATCTTATTATGATTTTATGGAAACCCCACATTCAAAACCTCGGAAAGGTTCAATTTTCAAGACTCGGTGTCCCACTAATCAGCTGATGAATCCAGAACACATGCAGCGGGTTCCTGAGCCTTTAGATGGTCTCTCAGTCTAAGCTGGATTACTGACACAAATGGACCTTTGCACCAGATTCTTGTTTTTCCAGTTCTATACGTGATGATCTGAACTTTCGGACTGGAGTCCTGATCAAAGCATTTTCAGAAATCAGCTCCAGATCTCCGTCCACCTTCTGGTTTTAACGTTAGCCGAGCCGTGACTGGGTCGGAGGAAGATGTGCTTGATCAGGACCGGGAGGCGGACTCAATAAGTCCAACAACCAATGAGATCTTGAGCTCTGTGGTTGAAATATTTTAGTTAGTTTCACTTTTACTGAGATTTATTTTCTTGTTTCCATTTGTTTTTAAATATTTTCAAAATAAAACCTAAATTATTAAGAACTTCTAGAATAGAAAATGCTCTAATTGTTCTAATCCTGACCATCTAATTCAGTTTGTAGACTCGAACTGGACCAGACGCGTTCTGATCCGCCAGAAGTTCTGATGCGATTCAGAATCAGCTTTGAACTGAACGTTCTTTTATTTTCACATGATTTGTTCTGTTTTTCCGCATCTGATCGTTCAGAAAGAGTCCGTCTGCGGGAACGTCTCGCCTCTCTGAGCAGACGCTCCCGAGGTCAGAGGTCAGATTTAACAACCTGCTCTGTGAGCTTTTCAGATCCCAGCTGTGTGTCAGAAATCAGGCTGGGAGCCAAACACAAAGTTAAAGCACCGAACTGTTGTCGGGTCGTTCACCTGTTCTGGGACCGGTTCGGCCCGGTTCAGCTCAGCTCAGGTCTGGATGGTTCATCGTCACACCTTGCTGTGTGATGGAGACGCACCAATGAGAAGAATATGATGTAAAAGTGTAAAAGTCAGAATTACAGGTTAATAGGAAAAAGCTAGACATCATCATCATCATGAGAAGGTTCAGGCTGCTGATGATGGGGGCGGGGCTTCCAGGCCCCCTCCCTGAGCTGTTGATCAGCTGATGCATCAGCTCGCCGGCCCAGACGTCGGTCAGGTAACGGCTGGTGCTGCTCGTCCAGGTGAGCCCTGAGCAGGCGCTCGTCCTCCAGCGACCCACAGACCTGCTGAAGGACGACGTTTGGCTCAAGTTAGCGGCTCATACAGGTAACATGCTAACTCCTCACTGAAATGCTGCCACTGGGATTCAAACCTGCAACCCTCAGCCACCAGCTGCCATCATTTAACTCTAGCAGAGAGAGGTTCAACATTTCCTGATGTCGTCGAGGGTTTTCTTCTCTGCTTTTGGACCAAACGAGACCCAGATCGCTGATGCTGGACGCTGAACCCAGATTAAAGAGTTCTGTTGAGGACCAGACGTGGTCAGCGACCCGTTTGGCCTGTTGTGGTTCTGGTTCCTTTCTTCTGCTGCACATCAGAGGCTACTTCGGGACGGAGGAGCTCCCTGGGAGGCTTGTCTTTCCCAGAAGAGCTCGGGTTTCTGATCCAAAGCCGAGCCAGGGAGCGGGAATCCAAGCGGAGCGTGGGTAATTACAGCAGCCCTGCAGCAACGGGCAGCTTCATGATGGTGCTGCAGGCCGCGATGGCGAATGCAGCGCCGACCACAGCCCGTCCAACTCCAGACGCCAACTTCTGCACCGACTACGATTTACAGAAAGGTCAAACCAACGGAGAGACGACGGATCTGGAGGAGCTGGTGTTGCAGGCAGAAGGTCAAAGTGCCTCCGAGTCCAAATCTAGGTGACCTCTGACCTTTGGCGATCTCTGACTGTAAAGGAATGTACTTATCTTTTAAGTTGTAAACTGATAAATAAAAAACATTCATTTGACTTCTGAAGGTTTTTTAAGCTTCAATTCAAACTAAAATAGATTGAGTTTTATTCAAATTTTAACAAAAACATGAAATAATTTATTTTCTTTGCAAACATCTTTGTGAGTGATTTTCACAAGAAAACTCACCAGGCCTGCAGGTGTGTGTGTGTGTGTGTGTGGGGGGGGGGGGGGTCACACTCACACCCGACCAGCTGAGAGAAAAACATTTTACTTAACTCAATAAATCCAGTTTCACACCAAATATTAAAAAATTTATTCTGTTTTCTGACTACTTTTTGAATGTTTTGTTTCACAGAAAGCAGAAATATAAATAATAATAATTATTAAACTCATTAGCAGGAAAACCTGCATCACAACGTCGTTTAGTTCGCTCATTTCATTACAACCATCAGTGAGATGGCTTCAACCAGCTGGTGGCTGGATTAGAAAAACAACTAAAACATGCTTCAGATGCTGAAGTCCTCCCTTTATCTGATTTCCATTCCTCAGTGACGTCACCTCAGGACCACCAGAACTTCTGCAGTCGCTGTGTTGATCCAAACGCCCGAGGTGCGACTGAAACGGGTCGCCGCAGGTCGGAGTGTGTTTGTGTGATTAGGAATGAAAACGAGGCGGCGTGACTTCTGACCCTCCTGCTGATGAGGACCAGGTCGGGCATGAAGTTCTCACACTGTCCTGTAGCTTCACACCTCCAGCACACACACGCACGCACGCACGCACACACACACACACACACACACACACACACACACACACACACACACACACACACACACACACACACACACACACACACACACACACACACACACACACACACACACACACTTTGGGCTGACTTGACCTGGACGTGAATGCTCCATAAATGTCAAACTGTTCTTCCTAAAGGGTCCTAACTTGGCGAGGGCTAAGGTCATGTGATTATGTATTTCCTGTTTCCTGAGTAGGAACACATAAGCTTCATCAGTCTGGAGGACTCCCGCGGCTCCTCCTCTGAGCTCATTCCCACTTCATTAGAGAAGGAAATCTGAAATGGTTTCACACTGGGCAGAGAGAGCAATCAGTGACTCCGACCCTGCAGCAGCAGGAGCGTCCCAGCAGGAGCAGTTGGTGGGAGCAGTGGCTGACCCGAACGCTCTGAAAGGTGTCAAAAGCAGCAGCTTCACACTGTTCCTCCTAAACATCGGTTTTCACACCTCTGAGGAGTTCAGAGTGAGTGTCCTGCTGAGACCTTCTGCAGTCATGGCCTTCCACCCATCTTCATCATCATCAGCAGCAGAATCAGCAGCAGCAGCATCATCATCATCATAATCATCAGCAGCAGCAGAATCATCATCATCATAATCATCAGCAGCAGAATCAGCAGCAGCATCATCATCATCATCATCATCATCAGCAGCAGAATCAGCATCATCATAATCATCATCAGCAGCAGAATCAGCAGCAGCAGCATCATCATCATCATCATCATAATCATCAGCAGCAGCAGAATCAGCAGCATCATCATCATCATAATCATCAGCAGCAGCAGAATCAGCAGCATCATCATCATCATAATCATCAGCAGCATCATCATCATCATAATCATCATCAGCAGCAGCATCATCATCATCATAATCATCATCAGCAGCAGAATCAGCATCATCATAATCATCATCAGCAGCATCATCATCATCATAATCATCATCAGCAGCAGAATCAGCATCATCATAATCATCAGCAGCAGCATCATCATCATCATCATAATCATCAGCAGCAGCAGAATCAGCAGCATCATCATCATCATAATCATCAGCAGCAGAATCAGCAGCAGCATCATCATCATCATAATCATCAGCAGCAGCAGAATCAGCAGCAGCATCATAATCATCATCAGCAGAATCAGCAGCAGCATCATCATCATCATAATCATCATAATCATCAGCAGCAGCAGAATCAGCAGCAGCATCATCATCATCATAATCATCATAATCATCAGCAGCAGCAGAATCAGCAGCAGCAGCATCATCATCATCATCATCATCATCATAATCATCATCAGCAGAATCAGCAGCAGCATCATCATCATCATAATCATCATAATCATCAGCAGCAGCAGAATCAGCAGCAGAATCAGCATCATCATCATCATCATAATCATCAGCAGCAGAATCAGCAGCATCATCATAATCATCAGCAGCAGCAGAATCAGCAGCATCATCATCATCATAATCATCAGCAGCAGAATCAGCAGCAGCATCATCATCAGCAGCAGCATCATCATCATCATAATCATCATCAGCAGCAGAATCAGCATCATCATAATCATCAGCAGCAGCAGCATCATCATCATAATCATCAGCAGCAGCAGAATCAGCATCATCATAATCATCATCAGCAGCATCATCATCATCATAATCATCATCAGCAGCAGAATCAGCATCATCATAATCATCAGCAGCAGCAGAATCAGCAGCAGCAGCATCATCATCATCATCATCATAATCATCAGCAGCAGCAGAATCAGCAGCATCATCATCATCATAATCATCATCAGCAGCAGAATCAGCAGCATCATCATCATCATCATAATCATCAGCAGCAGAATCAGCAGCATCATCATCATCATAATCATCAGCAGCAGCAGAATCAGCAGCATCATCATCATCATAATCATCAGCAGCAGCAGAATCAGCAGCATCATCATCATCATAATCATCAGCAGCAGAATCAGCAGCAGCATCATCATCATCATAATCATCATCAGCAGAATCAGCAGCAGCATCATCATCATCATCATCATCATAATCATCAGCAGCAGCAGAATCAGCAGCATCATCATCATCATAATCATCAGCAGCAGAATCAGCAGCAGCATCATCATCATCATAATCATCATCAGCAGAATCAGCAGCAGCATCATCATCATCATAATCATCAGCAGCAGCAGAATCAGCAGCATCATCATCATCATAATCATCATCAGCAGCAGAATCAGCAGCATCATCATCATCATAATCATCAGCAGCAGAATCAGCATCATCATAATCATCAGCAGCAGCAGAATCAGCAGCAGCAGCATCATCATCATCATCATCATAATCATCAGCAGCAGCAGAATCAGCAGCATCATCATCATCATAATCATCAGCAGCAGCAGAATCAGCAGCATCATCATCATCATAATCATCAGCAGCATCATCATCATCATAATCATCATCAGCAGCAGCATCATCATCATCATAATCATCATCAGCAGCAGAATCAGCATCATCATAATCATCATCAGCAGCATCATCATCATCATAATCATCATCAGCAGCAGAATCAGCATCATCATAATCATCAGCAGCAGCAGAATCAGCAGCAGCAGCATCATCATCATCATCATCATAATCATCAGCAGCAGCAGAATCAGCAGCATCATCATCATCATAATCATCAGCAGCAGCAGAATCAGCAGCATCATCATCATCATAATCATCATAATCATCAGCAGCAGCAGAATCAGCAGCAGCATCATCATCATCAGCAGCAGCAGAATCAGCAGCATCATTATCATCATAATCATCAGCAGCAGAATCAGCAGCATCATCATAATCATCAGCAGCAGCAGAATCAGCAGCATCATCATCATCATAATCATCAGCAGCAGAATCAGCAGCAGCATCATCATCATCATAATCATCAGCAGCAGCAGAATCAGCAGCAGCATCATCATCATCATAATCATCATCAGCAGAATCAGCAGCAGCATCATCATCATCATAATCATCAGCAGCAGCAGAATCAGCAGCAGCATCATCATCATCATAATCATCAGCAGCAGCAGAATCAGCAGCAGCATCATCATCATCATAATCATCATAATCATCAGCAGCAGCAGAATCAGCAGCATCATCATCATCATAATCATCAGCAGCAGAATCAGCAGCAGCATCATCATCATCATAATCATCAGCAGCAGCAGAATCAGCAGCAGCATCATCATCATCATAATCATCATAATCATCAGCAGCAGCAGAATCAGCAGCAGCATCATCATCATCATAATCATCATAATCATCAGCAGCAGCAGAATCAGCAGCAGCAGCATCATCATCATCATCATCATCATCATAATCATCATCAGCAGAATCAGCAGCAGCATCATCATCATCATAATCATCATAATCATCAGCAGCAGCAGAATCAGCATCATCATAATCATCATAATCATCAGCAGCAGAATCAGCAGCATCATCATAATCATCAGCAGCAGCAGAATCAGCAGCATCATCATCATCATAATCATCAGCAGCAGAATCAGCAGCAGCATCATCATCATCATAATCATCATCAGCAGCAGCAGCATCATCATCATCAGCAGCAGCAGCAGCAGCAGCAGCAGCAGAATCAGCATCATCATAATCATCATCAGCAGCATCATCATCATCATAATCATCATCAGCAGCAGAATCAGCATCATCATAATCATCAGCAGCAGCATCATCATCATCATAATCATCAGCAGCAGCAGAATCAGCATCATCATAATCATCATCAGCAGCATCATCATCATCATAATCATCATCAGCAGCAGAATCAGCATCATCATAATCATCAGCAGCAGCAGAATCAGCAGCAGCAGCATCATCATCATCATCATCATAATCATCAGCAGCAGCAGAATCAGCATCATCATAATCATCATCAGCAGCAGAATCAGCAGCATCATCATAATCATCAGCAGCAGCAGAATCAGCAGCATCATCATCATCATAATCATCAGCAGCAGAATCAGCAGCAGCATCATCATCATCATAATCATCATAATCATCAGCAGCAGCAGAATCAGCAGCAGCATCATCATCATCATAATCATCATCAGCAGAATCAGCAGCAGCATCATCATCATCATCATCATCATAATCATCAGCAGCAGCAGAATCAGCAGCATCATCATCATCATAATCATCAGCAGCAGAATCAGCAGCAGCATCATCATCATCATAATCATCATCAGCAGAATCAGCAGCAGCATCATCATCATCATCATCATCATAATCATCAGCAGCAGCAGAATCAGCAGCATCATCATCATCATAATCATCATCAGCAGCAGAATCAGCAGCATCATCATCATCATAATCATCAGCAGCAGAATCAGCAGCATCATCATCATCATAATCATCAGCAGCAGAATCAGCAGCATCATCATCATCATAATCATCAGCAGCAGCAGAATCAGCAGCATCATCATAATCATCATCATCATCATAATCATCAGCAGCAGAATCATCACCATCATCATCATCATCATAATCATCATCAGCAGCAGAATCAGCAGCATCATCATCATCATCATCATCATCATAATCATCATCAGCAGCAGAATCAGCATCATCATCATAATCATCATCATCATCATAATCATCAGCAGCAGAATCATCACCATCATCATCATCATCATAATCATCATCAGCAGCAGAATCAGCAGCAGCATCACCATCATCATCATCATCATAATCATCATCAGCAGCAGAATCAGCATCATCATCATAATCATCAGCAGCAGCAGAATCAGCAGCAGCAGCATCATCATCATCATAATCATCATAATCATCAGCAGCAGCAGAATCATCATCATCATCATCATCATCATCATCATCATCATAATCATCAGCAGCAGCAGAATCATCAGCAGCAGCAGAATCATCAGCAGCAGCATCATCAGCAGCAGCAGCAGCAGAAGCCTTCGCAGACAGGAGGAAACATCTGGGAACTACAAGAGAACACCTGAAACTTGTTTCGGTCGCTAGAAAGAGAAAAATTATTCATCCTGTGATTAAAAAAAGTTTTCAACCTGATTTGAGCTTTTTTTGTCTTTTTCCACTTTAAATGTGTTCTTTATGTTTATTCATTTAGGAGAAGCGACTCCCAATGAACCCGGATCTTGGTGCTTGGGAGGAACCCGGAGCACCCGTGGGGAACCTAACGCATGTACATGGAGAACACGCTACTTGCTGCCAAGATTCTAACCTACAACCCCGTTGCTGCAAGGCAGCAGAGGAACCGACTGCTCCGCCAGAGAGACAGTTCTGTTGTTGAGATGCTCTTCGCCCTGTTTCCATCCAGCTCATCTTCATCAGTCTCCTGCTGCTGCTGCTGACGTTAGCGGGAATTAAAGCGAGACCCTGAAACACACCGAGGAGCAATGAGGGAGGAATGTGTGCGAAGATGGGAGGAGGAGGGGGATGAGAGGATTTCACTCCGCAGACCTCAGAGAGGAATTTAATTTTCCTGATGTGAGACAAACACCAACAACAGATTCCTCCCAGGTTTTTTCCAGTTTTCAGGTCATTTGTTTTTTGAGGCACAGAAATCTGTAAATATTGAGGCTGAAAGTGACGCAAAGAAATGATTTCCTGTAATTATGAAAGTCAGGGTTAGGGAGCCTCGGGTACTGGTCTGATTTGTGTAGAACATGTTCCGAAATGATTTGACGATGTCGTGTTGCAGCATCAGTTTGACCAGTTTACATGTTGTTTTGTTTTACTGGTTGAGTGAAAGTACAGGTGCTGGCCAGTAAATTAGAATATCATCAAAAGGTTGAAAATATTTCAGTAATTCCATTCAAAACGTGAAACTTGTACATTATATTCATGCAATGCACACAGACCAATGTATTTCCAATGTTCATTACATTTAAATTTGATATTCATAAGTGACAACTAATGAAAACTCCAAATTTGGTATCTCAAAAAATTAGAATATTCTGAAAAGGCTGAATATAGAAGACACCTGCTGCCACTCTAATCAGCTGATTTACTCAAAACACCTGCAAAGGCCTTTAAAAGGTCCCTCAGTCTTGTTTTGAAGGCACCACAATCATGGGGAAGACTTCTGACTTAACAGCTGTCCAAAAGACAATCATTGACACCTTGCACAAGGAGGGCAAGACACAAAAGGTGATTGCTAAAGAAGCTGGCTGTTCGCAGAGCTCTGTGTCCAAGCACATTAACAGACAGGCGAAGGGACGGAAAAAATGTGGTAGAAAAAAGTGTACAAGCTCTAGGGATAACCGCACCCTGCAGAGAATTGTGACGACAAACCCATTCAAAAATGTGGGGGAGATCCACAAAGAGTGGACTGCAGCTGGAGTCAGCGCTTCAAGAACCACCACGAGGAGACTCATGAAAGACATGGGATTCAGGTGTCGCATTCCGTGTGTCAAGCCACTCTTGAACAAGAAACAGCGCAAGAAGCGTCTCGCCTGGGCCAAGGACAAAAAGGACTGGACTGATGCTGAGTGGTCCAAAGTTATGTTTTCTGATGAAAGCAAGTTCTGCATTTCCTTTGGAAATCAAGGACCCAGAGTCTGGAGGAAGAGCGGAGAAGCACAGAATCCACGTTGCATGAGGTCCAGTGTAAAGTTTCCACCGTCAGTGATGGTGTGGGGTGCCATGTCATCTGCCGGTGTTGGCCCACTCTGTTTCCTGAGGTCCAGGGTCAATGCAGCCGTCTACCAGGAAGTTTTAGAGCACTTCATGCTTCCTGCTGCTGACCAACTTTATGGGGATGCAGACTTCACCTTTCAACAGGACTTGGCACCTGCACACAGTGCCAAAACCACCAGCACCTGGTTCAAGGACCATGGTATCCCTGTCCTTGATTGGCCAGCAAACTCGCCTGACCTTAACCCCATAGAAAATCTATGGGGTATTGTGAAGCGGAGGATGCAATACGCTAGACCCAACAATGCAGAGGAGCTGAAGACGACTATCAGAGCAACCTGGGCTCTCATAACACCTGAGCAGTGCCACAGACTGATCGAGTCCATGCCACGCCGCATTACTGCAGTTATTGAGGCAAAAGGAGCCCCGACTAAGTATTGAGTGCTATACATGCACATTCTTTTCATGTTCATTCTTTTCAGTTGGCCAACATTAGAGAAACAAACATTTTTTCATTGGCCTTTAGAATATTCTAATTTTCTGAGATACCAGATTTGATGTTTTCATTGGTTGTCACCTATAAATATCAAAATTAAACGTAATAAACATCGGAAATACATTGGTCTGTGTGCATTGCATGAATATAATGTACAAGTTTCACGTTTTGAATGGAATTACTGAAATATTTTCAACCTTTTGATGATATTCTAATTTACTGGCCAGCACCTGTAAGTGTCAACACCAGTGGCGGCTGGTGAAAAATATTTTTGGTGGGGCTGTGCTAAACAAACTTGTGCTTTCTGAGCTTTGTGCACAACTTCACTATTTCCTGAATTAAGCACAGCTCTTTTATTTCCTGTCTTACATCACTGGACAAACTGATTAATCCAGGTGTGTCTATTGGCACGCTGCCTTGTGGACCAAGGTTGAAAAATACTGCATTAAATTGCACATAAAATAACATGACCATAAATGGTAAATAGGCAATGCAAGAGGCAAGTAACAAAAACATTTTGTTTAATTTCAACATTTGAGTGAACACCAAAAATTATGAGCAGGTCACTGTTACAGTAATGGTAGTAAACACCACTTAGACAAAATGCCAGAAATTTACACTGTTAGGACTTAAGCCTAGTTTATGCTTCTCCGTCAGCTCCGCAAGAGATTGACACGGACGGACACGCACGGATTGACGGAGGCGTTTTGCTCTCATACTTCTCCGTTTGCTGCAGGGGTCTTGCAAAGTAATTCTCCGCCAGGGCAACAGAGGGCGTAGCGTACAGTGACGTACTATGTCCTTGGAAATCACTTCCGCAATCTGAAAAATGGCGAGCAACGACAGACAGAGAAGTTTGATCGAGTTGGAACAGTGTTACCTAGATGAAGAAATGCTTATCCTGATGAAATACCAGCGAGAGCATAAAAGGAGACAGCGGCGTCGGTGGGATGTCCGTCCGCTAAACAGGCCTAGGCCGACAACAGGCGAATTTTCAGGACTTGTGCAACCTTTGAGGGACATGGATGCAGAAATGCATTTCAGGTATTTCTGTATGTCGGTTGACAGATTTGATGAGCTGGTTCGGCGATTGAAACCACTGATACATCACCAGGGGACACACAGCATGCCGATCGATGTTTCCCAGAGACTGGCCGTGACTCTGCGTGTTTTGAGTTCTGGTAGCAGTCAACAGGCTGTAGCTTCCAGCTACAAAATGGCGTCCAGCACAGTGTCGATGATTGTTTCAGAGGTCTGTAGCGCGTTGTGGGAAGCACTCCAACCAGATTACCTGCCATGTCCTTCAACTAACCAGTGGGCAGCCATCGCAGCAGATTTTTGGCGTCTTTGGAACTTCCCAAACTGTGTGGGGAGCCTGGATGGCAAACATGTGACCATCAAAGCACCACCGAATGCAGGGAGTGACTACTTCAATTACAAGGGCACTCACTCCATTGTGCTGATGGCAACATGTGATGCCAACTATCGATTTACGATGGTGGACGTCGGTGGGTATGGACGGGAAAGTGATGGTGGTGTATTTAAAGAAAGTGACTTTGGTTCAACACTGCTGAACAACAAGTTGAACCTGCCACCTCCTGCGTTTCTCCCTGGAACCAGCACTGAAGCACCACACGTGCTAGTTGCTGATGCTGCCTTCCCCCTGCACAGCAACATAATGCGACCATTTCCAGGTATGCGACTAGACATATGTTTGACATTTAAAATGAGTGTGTCATGTGTGTTAAGTTGTGGTTATGTTCTGTTTAATAACACTCATTGCTGCTGTTTGTATTTTCAGGACATAATTTGGAGAAGGATAAGCTTATCTTCAATTACCGCCTTTCCAGAGCCCGGCGTGTCATTGAGAACAGCTTTGGGATCCTAGCAGCGCGTTGGCGAATTCTTGGGCGGGCCATCGAGTTCCACCCAGATAAAGCGGTGAAGGTTGTAAAGGCGTGTGTGGTTCTCCACAACTACCTGGCATACTGCGATAATGCGAGCACACCAGAGAGCCGATACATCCCACCCACTTTCGCTGACAGCGACTCGGCAGGAGTGGTGCACCCTGGAGATTGGCGGAGAATGGTGGATGGTGACTCCAATCTGCTACCGGTCAACGCACAGATGATGAGCAAGAGCCGCTCAAACAGGAATGCCATTTGTGTGAGGACTGAACTGGCACAATTCTTTTTGTCACCAGCAGGAGCTGTGTCCTGGCAGGAGGACACTGTGTCACGTGGCACACTCACAGACTAGAGTTTGTCCATCGTAATCATAGTGCCTGGTGGTAGTGTTCTGTTTTCCTTTTTTTTATGTTTACCAGGTCTATTTTCGGGTGCTTTGTTAACTTGATGTTTACATGATTTTACTGCTCATATGTTGTTGTGCAAGTGCTAGTTGAATGAACTACAAATTGAAGCTGAGTGAATAAAACCTTTAAAAAATCGCAACTGAAAACCTGACATTATCTTGGTATGAATCTTTTTTTTCAATAATGCGTGTTTATCTGCTTTTTGGAGCCTAGTCAATGAGTGCGAAATATTATTGTGTGAAAACTGATGCCAAGTAACTGAAAATGAGAAACAAAACTGTAAATGGAAGAAAACAGAATTTGCTTTTAATAGAAAACAAACATGCAAATGAAACACTTCTAGGAGTAAAAATAACATGCAAATAAAAAAACTTTCAACACAAACACATTTCAATTCTCCAGAAGGTCGCACACACGTGCTAAAAGGTTGCGCCTGGCCACCACCTGCTTCTGTTCAGGGACCTTCCTCAGTAGGTCCGCTAGAATCCGCCCAAACCTGTCGTACTTATCATCCTTCTGCAGTATCTCACTGAGTTCTGTCCTACGTTTGTCAATCCGGGCCATCTGTTCAGAAAAGCAGTCATCCAAATGCTGCTGGCGCCGCCTCTTTTTAATAGCTGGTCGTGGTATGCTGGTGGACTGTAGCAACTCATCAGCTGTTTGTTGATCTGATGAAATGGATTCTCGGGCAAGGGAGGCATGGAGAGATGGAGATGAATTTGATGAATTTGATGAGGAATGTGATGACACGGGATGCGGTGAGGAATCATCCTGCTGCTGCCGAGAGGCAGGCAGTGAAGACCCCTGACGTGATGGGGCCTCATCCTGTGAGGATCCACATGAGGCCTGGTCCTGAGGTGGTTCAGTTGGGGCCTGTTGTTCAACAAACACATGCATTTAGTTATGTCTTTATTACTTACATACACTGGTAAAAACAGAATGCTAATACACTTATTAATAGGTTTAGGTAATCACAGTAGCATAATAAGATGGATTTGGATGACTTTGATGAAAGCTTTTAACTAGAACTGCAGCTTGTTGGCGCCATGTGCAGCTGGTAGCACAGACAAACAGGAAGCACAAACACAGCATGCTAAAGTACTTACCTTGAAATTTGAAGATGTAGGTCTATGCTTTATGTGCGGCTCCAACCACGACAGCAAAACATAAAAAGCTGGAACCTTTTTGCCACCTGGATCGCCACTGGTGCCCTTCAAGGTTTTTTTCATTCGGACAAATTTGTCCCGCATGCTCCTCCACTTCTTCATGCATTGCTCCACATCCATCTCCAAAATACGGGCTATTTCCTTCCAGGAGTTGTAAATGACCTGGGCATCTTTGTAATTCTTTAAAGATGGATTGTATAAATGTTCGTATTTCCGTACTTCCTCCGCTAGACGTTCCTCGAACTGGTCCATATCTACTTCTTTCGACACACACGACTCCGGCACTGTTGACTTTTATCACAGCCTCGCAGGACATTGCGTCATGACGGAAGTGCTCTCAGGTTTCTGGAGCCAACCAATCACAAGCTTGCGTAATCCGTCTCGTTCGACGGATGTTTAAAAAAGTGGGCTCGACTCCGTACGTACTTGCGTGCCTGCCGGAGCCCTACGCAAGGACGGATAATGGCGTTGCGTGTCTCCGTACTGACGCAGACGGAGAAGCATAAATCAGGCTTTATGGAAAGTGGAAACACTTTCATAGGAAATAATGTCATCAGTATCCTCTTACAAATGTCATATTTCCCACTTTTTGGGACAAATCAGAAATGTTTAATTATCCCAAAAGCTGGGAAATTTGTTTGCTGCAGCAGAAGTGTAACAAGTAAAATGGAATCAGATTGATGTATGTACAAATTTACTTGAAATACACATTTACATGATTAAATATGTATAATAGGTATGTGTGTTGAAATTAGTTTTTACAGTTATTGCACATTAAACATGTTATTAAACAAATGTCCCGGTTTGTGGGACAACCAAGGATTTCTGATTCTGATCGTCTTGTTCACAGAAATGTAATGTACAGCTTACCTCTGCACCCAGCTGCTGTTGTTCCCCTGCATGGCAACGTTAGCTCTGCTGCCTAGCATGGCTAGCTTCACCGTGTTGTTGTCCATGTGTGGCCGGGATGACTCGTGTTTCTTCACCTTCTCAGAAAAATGTTTCATGTCTGTAACTCCTGACTCATCCATGCCTTATCTGTCCCAGCCGTTTTGAATAACAAACACGGAAAGCAAAATAACGCATTAGCGTGATTGCATCCAGCTAGCCACTGCTTCCTGGTGTACCAATTTTGGGAGAAGCGTCGTGTGTACAGTTTACCTCTCTCCTCCTCCTGCTGGCTTATCTTTACGTCGGGCTGATCTGGTCCAAGCTCTTTGACATTAAGTTTTTCCACCATAGTTCTCCTCTCGAACGGATACTGGAGAAGAGACCGAACTGAATTCAGTGGCTGCTGAGATCCGGTATCCATGTTGTAGGCGCACTGTCTACGTCTGCGTCACGACCGTCAAAACGTGCTGGAGTCGAGACTCTCCGAGTTCTACCGAACATCAACGAAAGCCTTGGCGGTAGCTCTATCGCCCATTATGCTTCTGAAACGTTCTGAAACAACGTCGACGCTGATTGGATACATTCCCATTCCTACCCTTTGATTTTCTTGTCAGCAATTGGACAGCTGGTCCCGTCCTGTTTGGGTGATTGAAAAACAGCACACAGCCTCCACCGCTTGGCAGAGACCGGCAGAGACCGGCAGAGACCAATATAGATATATACATATATGATTTATTTTGGTTACAAAACACACAATTAACTTAGAATATGTGATTATTGTTAATTTTATTTATTTATTTTTTAAAATAAAAATTAAAAACACAGGGGAAACTGGGAGGGCGGCGCCCTATCGCCCTCTACTGGCCAGCCGCCACTGGTCAACACCTTAACTTCCACAACAAGAGCAGGCCTGTGTTTTTGTATTTATTTATTCATTCAAGGCAAAATGGTTCTCATTTAATGTAAAATATTAATGATGCAAAAGGAATGTTCCAACTATGAAAATAATGATGAAAACTCATCATGTTGGCTTGTGTCACAAACGTCTCCACGTTCAGAAATCCTCACTTTAGGGAGTTTTTTAATGCATGCTTCAAAGAGGAGGAGGAGGATTACCAAAGGAGTGACCTGCAGGTTAAATCATTCCAAACACGCATTTAAATAAATCTAATAAAGCATTCGTACAAAAGAGTGAATAAAAGAATCTGTAGGTTTTCAACAGAAGTCTTGGTGTCATCGGCGTAGACCGACACCTGAGCCAACAGAAACTTTAAAACCAAGACTTCCGTGCTGCTAACAATTTGTAATTTTAAGTTTCACCAAATCCACGAGGAAGTTTTTGCACAAGAAGATGGAAAATCACATGGTTGATCTGACAGCTGAGAGGCTGGAAGAGATGAAAAAGGTCAGAGTTCAGTTTGAACACCTCAGAACGTCCTTCAGCTCAAGTTTCTCTAAACTAACTCTATCAAGTGTGAAGCCGAAGTTGTTCCACGACGTCCAGCAGCTGTCAGACGACTCTTTCTGCTCTCCGGACCTGCTGCACCAAGCTGCACCATCAGCAGCACGTTTCTCTCTTCCGTCTTTTCCAGTCAGTCAAAGTTGTTCTGACTAAAGTGGGAGCAGCCCGTGGAGCTGAAACTGTCGGAAAAACCACCTGCAGAACATCCAAACACCAGGAATATTTTCCACTGCATTGTTTTGCAGAGACACCCTGCAGTCCGAGTGCACGTCCACAAAGAGACAAGAAGTAGACTCGAGTAAACATCCTGTTGGGGTTGAGACTTTTTGGTAGGAGATACTTTTTTAGAAATCTGTCGACTAAAAACTCACATTTTCCATGAATGCTTTAAACTCAGATTGGAAGAGAGAGCTGGAAAACACATCGAGTCTCAGATCTGTGAAGACATTTGTGGAAAGTTTCAGACTGGAAATCTTTAGAAGGAGAAACAAAGACAAACAAACTGGAATTTGCTGCAGAGTTCAGGATTCTCAAAATCCTGTCCAGGCTTTATAAAATCCCTGTTCTTGTTTCTCGGCCAGTCGTTTGTGTGAAGCATTGCAGGAAAACGGAGGAGCTTGTGGCTGTGCCGACGTTTGAGGAATTCCGTAACGAACTTGGATAAACTGCACCCGTAAACGGGCGCCCTGCTTTAAGAACATGGTGGGAAACGCTAACGCGTGTCTGTTCTCTCCAGAGAGCGGATTCTTACAGACCATGAGATGTTGTGGTGAAAACCTCATCAGGAGCTCTTGCTTCAGCGTTCCGATGTTCCAGACGTTTCTTACATCTTCAGCCTCATATCTTAGATCAGTGTGTAGCTGAGACTCTGTCCATTTTTATCAGGAGGTTGCCTGGGCTTCATTTGTGTCAGAGGTTCTCTGACGGAACACGTGACTAATCTGGTTCTAGCCCAAAGTTAAAGATGAGTGGCACCACAATTCCAGACTGTGATCCGGTGGGTTTGAGTGCGTGGAAGTCTGTGGAGGCCCGACTGAAACATTCACAGATGAGGAACTGGAGGCAAAAATCAATGAGATCATCAGGAAATGACTTGGTCGGAGATCGGAGTTCAGCCGAGTCACGGAGGAACCGTCGCAGAGGCGCCTGCAAGAAAATGAAAGTCCAATCAAAGATCAGTTCAGACCAAGAGCAAGTCAGGCGAAATCCGGAACCATGCTTTATGAGACTTCTCCCACAACAAAACACTAACAAGACGTGGAGATGAAACCTGCAGGAGACGTTTAGAACCGCTTCATGTTGAAGCAACACATTTTACACACATTCCCGTGTGAGCGAGCTGACTCTTAACCCGGCTCCAGCTGATCTTTATTTACATCGCCTGATGAAAAACTCCAGTCTGCAAAAGCTGCACGAAAACAAACTTCAAACCGAGCTGCTGCAGCAAAGAGGGGTCGGTCCAGAGGGCAAATATTTACCGTGATCAGAACAGACTCAAGCCTGGGTCAGCCGGTGTAGTCGGTCAGCTCAAACACCTTCCAGCCAATCAGGGAGCAGCTTGTTGGTAAAGCATCAGAGGGCAGACGCCATGACCTCACCTCAGTAAGAGCAGAGGAATGAAACAGCACGCACACACACACACACACACACAAACAAGCATGCACACACACACACACACACACACACACACACACACAAACAAGCATGCACACACACACACACACACACACACACAAACAAGCATGCACACACACACACACACACACACACACACACACACACACACACACAAGCATGCATGCATGCACGTACACACACACACACACACAAGCATGCATGCATGCATGCACGTACACACACACACACACACACACACACAAACACACACACAAGCATGCACGTACACACACACACACACACACACACACACACACAAGCATGCATGCATGCATGCACGTACACACACACACACACACACACACACACACACACACACCTCCTGTACTGAATTTAAACAATGCAGGACACGTCCATCATGCGTCACAGCAGTGTTGTGTCCTGAAATGTGGACCGAGGTCACGTCAGGCCCGGACGTCCGCATGTGAAAGACCTGACGAGCTCAGGCTCCAGAATTAGACCCGTCCAACTCTAGCTGTTGACACTCTGGGCTGCATTCATGTGATTCAACCGTTTCTGGAGGAATGTTTCCAGCAAACTGTTTGGCTGCAGCACCAAATCCACTCCCAGGTTTATTTTTAGCTTTGCTCTGAAGATCTTCGTGGAATCCGCAGCAGCCGTGTGAGCCTTTGACCCCGGGGATGACAACACGTACATGCAAACAGGAGAAGTTTAGGAACATGAATCTTAAGATTATTACAAACATCAGTATTTTCATTGAAGTAATTTTTTGTAATATACTTTTTTTTTTTTTTTTGGGGACAACGACACCATTTTCAGGAACTGGCAGTGACTCACATCACAGCTGAGCGTCAGGCGGCAAGATCTGGAGTCAGACTTCCTGATATTTGGACATCTCATCTCTGATTGGCTAACAGCAACATGACTCCACCACTGACTGTTTGCTCTGCGACGTTGATGTTTAATCTCCGCAAATAACACAAACCTGGAGGAGTTCTGCTGTGTGGTGGTGTTGCTAACGGTTAGCTTCTACTAGCTGAGACGTTCTCTGCTGTTTCCTGGACACTAAACCAACAACAGCCTTCCCATGGGTGTGTGCATGAATGTTAGTGACAGGGTGACGTAGATCTGTCAGGATTTTCTAATCCTAGAGTTTCACCGTCCGTTTTCTACCAGAAGCTTCTGCAGGAGATAGGTGTAGGAGACTATTCTCATGTTCAGCCTGCATTAAAAAACTTAGAATGACCCATTAGAATCAGAAATGATCATTAAAAATTGGTTTTTGGTGAACTTTAACGGAGGAATAAGAAACACGTTTGTAGTTTTATTTTGTTTTGAGGCTTCCGGTTTTTGGGTTTTCATACATTCTGTAAAAAGCAAAATAAGCTACATTTTGCAGGATTCTTCCATAACAATGTGATTTTCTGTAATATATATATATTTGGGGGGGGGGGGGTAGGTCTGCAGCGGAGAATATTTTTGCGTCGGCCTCATTATTCTCCGCTCAGGTTGAGATTCCTGGATTTTAAACGTCGCTGCTGAACAAGCCGGCCCAGCGGAGCCGTTTACCAGACGGGAAGCGGTCCTTTTAGGGATCATTCCTCACATTCCTGTTTACTTCCTGCTCTCTGGTGTTCAGCCATCAGAAGTGTCAGCACAGAACCTGCAGAACAGAAAACATCCTGATGATCTGTTCATCTCGTTGCAGCTTCACAGGTACAGTTTAATTGGCAGCTGCATAAAGACAAATGGATAATGAGTCAGAGTGAAACACTTTCCCAACCATTTGGGTCTTGAGGCGGTGTGATTATTAGAACATGTAGCAGTCGGAACACTGAGATCCAGGTTGTGTTCTGGCGCTTTTCATGCACAGATGAATACACGAGTTGGCTTTTAATGTGCTGATGGGCAGCTCTCTGATCTCATGCCGACTGATCTCTGCCGTAATCGGAGCTGTTAAGTGCTGCTGCAGAAAATCAAATCCTCAATAAAAACCAACGGCCGAGCTTGGCTGGACTCAGATCCGCATCTCACAGCTATCTGCTCGGGTTTGGAGGAACGTAACGTGTTTGAGACCAAAGTCAGGCAGGTTCTGACACATTAACCCTGACCCTAACATCATCAGGCAGTCTTAGGATCATTTCTGTTAAACTCTTTAAGCACAAGAGTCGCTTTTGCTTCGCCTGAATGATCTCACGTTGGTCTGTTACCCCTCTGTGGAGCTCTCCTTAATAAAACACTTAACATCTGAAACTGGAAGCTTTTGCATGTGAACCTAATTTTCAAATGGCCTGGTGGGACCGAGCTGTTGGTCACTGATGCTAACCACTAAACAGCACTAGCCCGAGCTGCTGCCAGCTAGCCTGAGCTACTGTACCAAAGGGTCAATTTTCACCATCTAATCGACCACAAGTTAGCCTTCATCTACAGACTTAAACCCACTCTCTGCCCGGCCTCCAAATCCAGGAAGTTCTGCTCGGTGCTTGTTTGCATACAAGACATGAAACTGTCAAGGTCTCCTGCAAAGGTCCTGCAGTCTCTGTGTAAAAGCCAGACTGCTGATTCCTCACCCTGAATAAAACCCAAACCTACTTGGCGCTCCTACAGGACTTTACGACTCATAAGCTTAAATAATCACACGTGTGTGTGAATGAACAAGATGTTTAAATCAAAGGTTTGAATAACCTGTTCTTAAACCAATGATGGCTTTAAAGTGGATATAGCTCTTACAACGATCCATTTCAGATCTTATGATCAGTTTGTGTTGATTTAACAAGTTAATCAATATTTACACTCATACACATTACAATAAGACACTAATTAATGTAATATTCACCTCACAGAAAGGTTTTAAAATGTTCTCATTCACAAAGCATTAAACACCTTTGTATCTGAAGAAGGCGTGGCTTCTGAGGAATGTTTGGTAAGCCCCCAAGACATGGCACGTTCTGATTCGCCAGAATTTATAAGCAGTGAGTTTATTAAAACAAGAATTGCTTCCTGATTAGTTCAGTTTCTAGCTGACTCTCCAACCGGCCAATTTGGGAACAAGCATTTTTGAAACCATCTTCTCCTTTGACCTCCAGTCAAAGTCTCTCTGCAACGCAGCGGCTGAGATCAGACAACCGGCTCTTCTAAGAGCCAAACAAGCAGCCTTAGATGCAAACAAGCGTTCCAGCTTCCTGCCGTCACCTGGAGGGATCTCAGACTAGACGGGTCCTATCAGAGCCATCTACGGGTTCCTGATATCAGAGGTCCACTCCACCGGCAGTGCCCATCTTGACCCCCTGGATCTAACGACGATCTCCACACAAAGGGCGCGTAGACTTGGCACAGATTGTGTCAGATGGTTTTTAAATAAACAACTCTCTAGTTATAAACAAACAACAAATTATTTTACAGCCCAGACTTCACAAACCCTCTCAGATACAAAGAATGGTTTTGCTAGCACATCTAGTTTCCATTGCAACATTTCACACATCACATTAAATCACCTCATGTCCATTACATCACATCTCATTATTCATATCTTGTCATGTATAAATTATTAGTTTAGGAAAATAATTAAATTCATTTCATAAACTACATGCCGACTCTGTCTGAATTAATATGAAGCGTGTTTATGATCCCTGAAGAAGCAAAGAACCCCAGAATCTTCTGATTCAAAGATCAATCTGTCACGATCTGAACTCGGAAGACTTGTGATGACGCCAAACACAGTAAGAGTAAAATAAAAAGTCTTTATTAGGAGTGGGGTTACCAGAGGTCTGAGGTGGGAATTGTCCGACAGGGAAATCCAAAAGGCGGAGTCGGGGACAGACCAGGATTCTGGATCTTCAATGGAAAGGTGAGTAATGACTGGAGAATTTACTGGCGTTCAATAATCTGGCAGTGCCTGGATAGCTGGATGGTCCTTATATAGCAGGAGGAACAGGTGTGGTGAATGAGGCTGATGACAGGAACAGGTGTGGTGAATGGAGTTGATGAGGTGCACGCTGAGGTTGCTAGGGAAACAGGGCTTGGCTGGAGCTTGATGAGAGGACCAGGTGTGCTGCAGGAACGCTGAAAGATTGGGAGTCATGACACAATCAGGTTGATATTTCATATTTATATGTAATCATCACATCTTATTGGTCATAATTAATATGCTGTGTCAATCATATCATAAATCATCATGCTACAACGGCTAGTACTAGCCAGCGCTACTGCTAGTGCTATTCTGAGTTACCGCTAGTGCTAGCCAGAGCTACTGCTAGTGTTATTCTGAATTACCGCTAGAGCTAGCCTGAGCTACTGTTAGCCCAACCTACTGCTTGCATTATCCTGAGCTACTGCTAGTGCTAGCCTCAGCGAGTGCTAATGTCGTAGAGAGCCTAAGTCTCCTCCCTTCCTGGTCAGCTCGTGGGACCCCGGAAACGATATTTTCCAACCCGCTCTGCCTTACACCCTGGATCGCACATACGTTGTACTGCAATTTAAATGAAAAGTGATGACGGGTGTTTCGGCCACGCCAGTCACGTACTTTGAAATTTATCAGCTTGTAAATGTTCGTAATTAGCATGACTACAAACTAGACGTCAGCACGGCGCATTTGTGACATCACCACATAATCTCCTCCCCCCAGCGTAGCTGCTAATTACCACATGGTAGATTTATGGTGATTTTTGTCCTCCTGAAGGAAGGACTTTGAGTTCGCTAAACTTACAGCAATTTTCCCTCTTTTCTTCTCCGTGTCTGGTTCGATGACGTCACTTTTTTCACAAAAGTGATGTCATCGAACCAGATGCTGACTCGTCTTTTTGTTTTTGCTTCTTTTGTCTTTAGTTTAGATTTTATTTAGATTATTCTACTGGTTAAATTGTTGTTTTGTTTAGAAACCTGCTCCCACCCCACCCCCCCTCTGAGATGATCCGTTATCTAATGCCGATGACTCAGTCAGCTGTGTGTGTGTGTGTGTGTGTGTGTGTGTGTTTGTGCTATAAAATAGTCTTCATACTGAACAGTGTGTCTCAGGAGGAGGAGGAGGAGGAGCTGCCCTTTCCTCCTCCTCCTGGTACTCCACACAGGAGGAGGAGGAGGATTATGTGAGCGTGTCCGGCATGTGGAGATGTTTTTTCTTGTCCAGCAATCAGAAACAACCTGCACGATAGTGCTCACCACCAGCGGTGGAGTTTCTGCCGCTGACATTGGATAAAACACAGAAACTGAATAAATCTCTGGGACTTTATGAAATTTGGAATAAAAAAATCTAAATTTAAAAAATCCTTCTAAGCATCAAATAAATCTGTTAACCTGTCTCAGAGATTGTGGTTTAAACTCGTTTCTTCAGAACGACCACAGAGCTCCAGTTCTGCCCTCCTCCTGTGTCTTGTCCTCCTCAGCACCTCGCTGGAGGAGCTCCCAGCTGTTCACCTGCAGGCTGATGCTGCAGCAGGTGGTTGTTCTGATGTTTAGTTTGTCTGATGAGCTTCTTCCTGTTCAGGCTCTCTGAAAGCACTGATTACCTGACCGTCACTCACGCATCGATCCTCAGACGGCGAGCCCTGAGTGAAGGGAACATCATGAGCTCATTTGTCCTGTTAGATGTGATTTCAGCCGAACATTCAGGTCCAAGAGCCTCCTGAACACAACTGGCCCTGGACAAAGGACCAGGAGCCAGGATCTGGTCCGCAGCAGAACCGGAGCAGGATTTAGGATTTTCATGTACATTTCCACTTGATGCTCATTATGATATTTGTAACTTAAATGTCTCTGAAGAAAAAGATTTCCAAAAATGATATAAAACATAAGACAGATATAAAAATTGTGATTAAAAAACGAACGGAAAGGGGGAAATCAGTGGATCCTGGGAAAGGTGGAACAAGAGCAGAACAAGGAGAGGGTGATGGAGGTCACACCAAAGCCTAACAGCTGCTTTTTAAAGGAGACCACTGAGTCCACTGATCTCAGGCTCAGGGGGAGAGAGGTCCAGAGTCTGGGGGCCACAGCAGCAAATGATCTGTCACCTTTGACCTTTAGCCTGGTGCTGCACAACCAGTAGGCTTTGGTCACTGGACCTCAGGGACCTGCTGGGGGTGTAGGGACTAAGAAGTCACAACTTTTGTGCTAAAATATCAAATATGCTCGAGTCATCACCAAGCCAACAGATGCAAGTCGATTCAAGTCGCAAAGCATTGATGTTCCAGTCCGAGTCAAGTCGGAAGTCTTTATTGATTTTATCAAGTCAAGTCAAAGTCATTAAAATAACGACTCCAGTCTGACTCGAGTCCAGGTCATGTGACTCAAGTTCACACCTCTGGTTCAAAGTGTTGAAGAAAGTTCCAGTATCTACCAAATCCACACAAACGTTTCTGTTTCTGTTCTGAGCTTGACCCTGTGAGGGACTTTCCAGAAGGTCTCAGAACACTTTTAAAAGTTCTGAAGACGTGCGGTTCGGCTGAATCATTCTGTAAGTTTAGTTTTGTGTCAGACTGATGTCTGGAAACCGTCTCGGGTTAGTTTCTGTGTCAGAAGCTGTGACTTATATGAGAGACTTTTAAGAAGAGTCGGAGACAAATAGTCTTTTTCTTGTTGCAACAGTTTTGAGACAAAATGTTTCGAGAAAATCATGAAATCCTTTTTGGTTTGAATGGCACGTCTGACACTTGGGTATTACGTTGTATTCATGACTGGGTCGTGTAAACATTGTGCCACATTTCCTGCTGCAATCAAAATTTATCCTCATTTTGTTCACAAATTAGTCTCCAGCCCCTCCCAAAACCGTCTCAGATTTGTTGCTGTTTCTGCATCACAGGAACTAAACCGAGGGTTCCAGGTGCTTCCCAGACTCGGGTCTGATTATTTTCTGAGGAAAACTGAGGACAACGTGAGAGCGAGGTTTCACAAGTCATGCAACAGAAATGAGAACCTTTGCAAATACTCTGAGACACTTTGGAGTCACCCTTCTCAATCCTATTCACAACTCATCACTCAGCGAGGAACATGGCCCCAGTTGTGACTGAGTTTAGGGAAAAATAAATAAATAAAAAGACCAAAGTCTAATTTTTGTAGACAAAAAATTACAAAATGTTGTTATAATAAACAAAATGTGCTTAAATGTCACCATTTACAGTTTTTAACAAAGTGCAGGAATTCAGTGTGATCCAAGCTAACAATCTGCAGCTCAGTGTGGATTTAGCTGCTTTAACCAGATCTGGGAACGTTTTTGTTTATTTTGAGCAAATTCTTAAAATGATTAACATTATTTCACCCTGAAAATAAAAAGTGAAATTATTAGAGAGTAAGAAGAAATAATCTGAGATTTTTGGAGGATAGAAAGCACGACGGAGGCTGGATTCATTCTGTTTCTGTCTCCTTTTTTACCGTCACCATCACTCCAAATGGTTTCTAAACTTAACCTGATCTGACATGAGTTCAGATTCACTGAGTCGTTGTTCTAGTCGGGCCTCTCCTCGGCTCGTTTGGGCTGAACTTGTTGCTTACTGGCCCGCGTTCAGGGAACTGAAAGTTTTCACCCTGCAGCAGGAATGTTGCTTCCTCAGGATTTATTTGATCCTGAAGTTTGTGGAAACGCCCTTCTGCTGCTGCTCAGCCGCTCGAATCCTCGTCAAACGTGACCTCAGATCAGAGTTCGGATCATCTCACAATAACATGAAGCTGCTTCAGGGAAACAAACTTACAGCGTGTGTCTCTGGCGTCTTCACAGAACCATCTAATCTTTGCTCTTTCAGCAGGAAGTAGTTTGTTTACTAAAACTATCACCCAGAACATCCTTCTAACATCCTGGTGTTCTAGACCGCGTTCTTCATTACTCTGCCTGCAGGAACACAAGAACACCGTTCTGTTTGATTGTTCTGTGTGAACACTTTTGTCCTCTTACTTCAGGACGTTCAGAACTTTTAGCTCGGAAACTTAAGAGATGAGGAGTCATTTATAACTTTTCACTGTTTGGTGCAAAATAAGCTTCAGAGTAAATCATAAAAGACAAAGAAAGACAGAATTATATAGATCCTTATATATATATATATATATATATATATATATATATATATATATATATATATATATATATATATATATATATGTATATATATATATATATATATATATATATATATATATATATATATACATATATGGTAAATGGCCTGTATTTGATATAGCGCCTTCTAGAGTCCTGGAACCCCCCAAGGCGCTTTACAACACAATCAGTCATTGATCCATTCACACACACATTCAAACACTGGTGGGGATGAGCTACGATGTAGCCACAGCTGCCCTGGGGCGCACTGACAGAGGCGAGGCTGCCGAGCACTGGCACCACCGGTCCCTCCGACCACCACCAGCAGGCAACGTGGGTTAAGTGTCTTGCCCAAGGACACAACGACAGCAACAGACTGAGCGGGGCTCAAACCTGCGACCTTCCGATTACGGGGCGAGCTCTTAACGCCTGTGCCACCGTCGCCTATATATATTCCCATCTGACCCCCCCCCCCCCCCCGTGGGTGGTCTAATCCTTCCCAGCTCGGGTCCTCTGAGTGAGGCCTGGGAGCTTGAGGGGTCTGCAGTATCTTAGCTGTTCCTAGAACTGCACTTTTCTGGACTGGGATGTCTGATGTTTTTCCTGGGATCTGCTTTAGCCACTCCTCCAGTCTGGAGGGCACTGCCCCGAGTTCCCCAATGACCACGGGTACCACCAATGTCTTCACGCTCCAGGCTTTCTCGGGTTCTTCCTGGAGGCCTTGGTGCTTCTCTAGTTTGTCTGCCATCACAACTTGAGATTTTTATATATATATATATATATATATATATATATATATATATATATATATATATATATAATTTATTAAAAACACATTTCAGTAAAGCTGTTGACTGATAAAAGTGTTGATGCTTAGAATTGTGAGGTAAAAAAGACTTGGAACCACATCATGACAGAGCGTAACTACAATATGTCATGTTTGGTTTTAATTGTTTGATGCAGACATGCAGAATGGGCTCACGGGGAGACCAAGTTAGGATAAGGAAACTCAGGTTTATTCCAAGCACAGAGTTCCAAAGGTCCAGGAGTGGAGAGCGGGAGCGCATCAGCCGTGAGACGAAGGCAGGGAGGTTGTCCGGAGGTTGTGTGGCTGGATATGCGAGAAAGGTGCACGGTTATCCAAGAGACTAAGGATCTTTACAGCACTGACCCTCAAACAGCAACTGATACCCGAACTGAGTAATCATCCAGCGGTGTGTTGTCATCTTGCCCCTCCTTTAGTCTGCTGGTCCTACTCCAGATCACCACCCAACAGCAATCCAAGGTAAGAGCTCACCTCATCATGACAAACTATGGAGGAGTGTCACATGGCGGCAGTGTGTTTTGCCCTCGTTCTGCCAAACGTTTTGATTCTGCAGCTATCTTGCTGGTTCAAGGCCAGACATCTCATATAAAAGCCAAACGGTGGTTTTATTTAGGAATGACAGGTATTTTCCTGTCAGGAGCTTCTGTTCGTGTTCCAACCGCCCGTCCTGCATTCCTCCGTATAAACTGTAAAGTCTGCAGCCGCTGGTGTGTAAAACACAACCCCAGCTTTAACTGGAGCAGATGCAAACACTAGGCTGCTGCCAGGAGACCTAGTCCTGCTGGCCATGAACAAGGAGGGATTTAAGCATGAGTCTAAGTGTTATTTTAGGATGTTTTTAGGACGTGCAGGTGGACCAAAGAGCTGAAGTCACGGCTGCAAAGCAGGAAAAAACAAAAACACACAGATGGTGAAATCAGGATTGTGCTGCTGAGGCACATGGATCCGAGAAAAACAGGTTCAGTGACGAATCAGAGAGAGAGAGGGAGCAGAAAATGTGATAAAAGTCAGCGAGTGATTCCGGTAAGGAGAACAGGACAACAGTGTGACTCAGCAATCGTGCAAACACACACACACACACACACACACACACACACACACACACACACACACACACACACACACACACACACACACACACACACACACACACAACACATTATTTTTATTCCAAATGTCTGCTTAAACATTTTATTTTTATTTAAACGTGCCAAAATGAAGTTCCTCAGACTAAATTATTTAATCGTTTTATTGAACATGTCAGTTTTATTAAAGTATTTGCCGATTCCTGATTTCTGTGACTGAAATCAGCTTTTCGTTATTTCTGCAGTAAATAAAACCGCTGTCAGCACACACACACGATGATCAGCAGGAAGCCGTCTAGTCCTGCAGCAGCAATAAAGTTTTAGCTGTTTTCACTCCTCAGAAACGTATTAAGAGATGTGCTGAGTCACTGTGGAGGAAACAGTGTCTGTTTGTGTGATTTACAGTTCCAGGATGTTATAATTAGAGTAACAAGAAGAAGGAGACGATTCTGAGTTTTACAGACGGTGAGGTGGTCAGTGAAGCAGACACATGAGTCAGGTCTGTCTGTCTGTGGCTCATCATGAGTGAGTCTACACAACAAGCTGCACCTGACTCTGAGGGCCTGCTGCGCCCCCCTCTGGTCACAACCAGAACTGATGGAGGCTTCTGGGTAGGAGCTTTGCTGCCACCTGCTGGTGGTTTGGAGAGAAGAAGAAGAAATTTCCCATCTGCCCCTCCGTGAGTGGTCTCCTCCTTCCAGGCTCGGGTCCTCTAGGCCAGTGGTTCCCAACCTTTTTCACAAGCGACCCCGTTTTTTACCAGTAAAATTTCTGACGACCCCCTCCCATTCTCTCTTCCAGTACAAACATTATTAAGAAATGATAAAATTCTTCAAGCACATTGTAATATGCTTTGATTCAATAGATAACAGTAATAGTAGGCTCCAGTACAGAACAAAGTCATTAACAAAACCAAACAGAGCATAATGTGCTTGACAGTTTGTATTAGTTTTCTGAACACATTGTTTCTTGTAAACACCGATAAATCAATCATTCCTTTCAATAAACGTTTGACACATAAAAAATACACTGAGCAAAATGTACTTAAATGTGTATATTACTGTTTATACTAGATTATTTAGTGTAAAGGCTGTGATTAATCAACCAGTCCTATCTTTAATGAACTTTTGACACTTGAAAATAAAACAGTGAGCTGAGCAAAATGTTCTTAAAAGTGTGTTACTCTTTCTGTACTAATTATTTCCTGTCCCAATATCAGTAAACTTTTCACTCATGAAAAAAAATGTGAGCAAAATGTAGGTTATAAACAAGTAATAAATGAAGTTTTAACCCCTTAAAGTGGAGAGGTCCTGGCGACCCACTGAGAGGCTTTGGCGTCTCCTTGTGGGGGTCGGGACCCCCAGATTATGAACCACTGCTCTAGAAGTCTGGGAGCTTGAGAGTTCTGAAGTATTATATATATATATATATATATATATATATATATATATATATATATATATATATATATATATATATATATATATAATACAAGTAATAATAAAAAGTAGGGAAATGGAACATTTGAAATTAAAAAAATAAGAAGAAAGAAAGAAAATTCAAGAGAATAGCTAACAACGGATCCCGGGAAAGGCAGAATTAGTAGAAGCTCAGTTATGTAATACACAAATGTATTTTATTCATATTTGCTTTTGCATTAGATAAACTTAATGAAATAAAATTAAAAAAATGTTTGCATCTGTAAACTTATCTGATGTATTAATTCTGGCTCCAATCATTTCTCAAGCTGCTGTCTTTTTGCGAAGATCTCCCTATTCTTTTGTAGAAATGTTGTCAAGCTCTGGGCTCCTCTATCAACGTCGCATGGACGTGCAGATGATGTCTATATTGAGTCTGTCGGTCCAGACCACGTCTGTAGGACATCCAAACCAGGTCTTCGCACAGTGTTAGCCCAGAGGTGTACTATCAACATATGAGATGTTACTGAGAAACATCCTGTCTGCTCATTGGTCAATAAATGAAACCTCTGCTGATTGGTCCTTCTCCAATTGACAGCGATGAAAAGTTTAAATTTTCTCAACTTTCTCGGATTACATCGCTGGCTCGCCTGTGCACAACACATGCACAACCACCTGTAGACGGTTCAGGGAGGTTCTGCTCAGACACGTGAAAAGAGAGTTCCAGTAGTCTAAGCGTGAGGAGATGAAGGTGTGGAGAACTGTCTCAAGTTCAGAGCGGGACAGAATGGGACCCAGCTTGTCTGGGGCACAGATGAGGATCTCAGTCTGATCTTCATTCAGCTGAAGAAAGCTCCCACCATCCAGGTTTTAATGGAGTCTAAGCAGGTGTGTAACAGCTGCAGCTTAGACATCTCATGGGGCTTAAAGGAGATGTACAGTTGGATGTCATCTGCATAAAGATGGTAGGAGATTCCTTTAAAAGAACAGGTTGAGCGGGTTGTCCAGTAATTGGAAGGTGTCAGGTTCAGTCCCGGCTCCTGACAGAGAATTCTGCTGTTGTGTCCTTGGGCAAGATGCTTAACCCACCTTGCCAGCTTGGTGATAAATGATAAATGACCCGCACTTGTATAGCGCCTCACAGAGTAAGGACTCCAAAGCACTTTACACTAGAGTGTATCATTCATCCATTCACACTCTGGTGGGCATGAGCTACGATGTAGCCACAGCTGCCCTGGGGCACACTGACAGAGGTGTGTGTCTCAGGGCAGCTGTGGCTACATCGTAGCTCATGCCCACCAGAGTGTGAATGTGTGTGTGAATGGATGAATAATACCATGTAGTGTAAAGAGCTTTGGAGTCCTCTGACTCTGAAATGCGCTATACAAGTGTGGGTCATTTATCATTTACAGGAGCTCAGGATGTGCTGAGGAGGAAGCAGATAAAGGAGGAACAGTAGAGGCCCCAGCACAGAACCTTGTGGGACACCATGGGTGAGGGAGGTGGTGGAGGACTGTGAAGACTCCCTGAGTCCTCCAGAGATGAATACAATGATAAAAAGCACAGACATATCATTGCTGGTTTTATTTTGTGTGTGTGTGCGTGCGTGTGTGTGTGTGTGTGTGTGTGTGTGTGTGTGTGTGTGTGTGTGTGTCAATCAATCAATCAATCAATAGACTTTATTGTCTATTGTCTTTGTATAAAGTACAATGAAATTGGAGTGCCACTCCCATTGGTGCAAAGTACAAGAAAGAATATAAAAGATAATAGTTTTGTGAGACCTGTATCTTCCCTCCTGAGCACTCTCAGGAAATGAAGACGCTTCTGGGCCTTTTTTTTACCACCACAGTGGTATTTGCTGTCCAGGAGAAGTCATCGGACATCTGCACACCCAGAAACCTCATTGAGTGTACCCTCTCCACAGTTTCCTTGGATTCCTTGGGGTCGGGGAGCAGTCGGATGTGTAGAGTGTAAACAATAGGGGACTCAGAACACACCCTTGTGGAAACCCGTTGCTGAGTGTGATGGTGTTAATCCAGAGGCAAACGGAGGCAGAGAGTCCCAAGTAGGACAGTTTCTGGACCAGTATCTCCGGGATGATATGATTGAAAGCTGAGCTGAAGTCCAGGAAGAGCATTCTCACGTAGCTTCCTCGGTACTCCAGGTGACTCAGCGCAGTGTGGAGCGCTATGGTGATAGCGTCCTCGGTGGAATGGTTTGCCCTGTATGCAAATTGATGGGGTCCAGAGTGGGAGGCAGACAGGTTCTGATGTGCTGACAAACCAGTCTCTCAAAGCACTTCATCACAACAGACGTGAGTGCAATAGGCCTGTAGTCATTTGGGCTGTCCACCGCTGTCTTCTTGGCGATTGGGATGACGGTAGAGGTTCTTAGGCGGGGTGGGATGTTTTGCGACAGGGAAAGGTTGAAGATTCTAGTCAAGACTCCGGACAGTTGATCAGCACAAGCTCTCATAACCTTTCCATGTATTCCATCAGGACCCGCGGTTTTCCTGACCTCAGAACTCTCCTCACTTGATGCTCCTGAAGTGTCAGTATGCCGGTGCTGGGAGCGGGTGGAAGTGGTGTGACAGTTGAGGGCCTGAGTTTCTCAACGCGGGCGAAAAAGCGGTTTAGATCCTCAGCCAGCGAGGCATCAGCCCTAGATGTCGCCTGGTTCTTGCCTCTGTAGTTTGTAATGTTGTTAATCCCCTGCCACATCTTTCTGGGGTCGTTGTCAGCAAAGTGATCCTCGATCTTCCTCCTGTAGGTAGCCTTGGCTTCCCTAATGCCTCTATTCAGCTCCGCCCTGGCCGCCCTGCACGCTGCCCTGTCCCCTGACTCGAAGGCGGTGTTGCGAGGGATTTGACTTCGCTGTTCATCCACGGTTTTTGATTCGGAAACATCCTGACCCTTTTGTTGACGGTGACATTGTCAACACAGTTCCAGATGTAGGAGAGTACGGTATCCGCGTACCCCTGGAGGTTGTGACGGAAGAATAAATCCCGTACAGTTGTAGCGAAGCAGTCCTTTGATTTAGACATGGCTCCTTCAGGCGAAGTTTTTATTGTCTTAGTCTGGGGCTTTGTTTTCCTCAGCAGGGGGGTGTAGGTGGGAGAGAGGGACATGCAGAGGTGGTCAGATCCAGCCAGGTGAGGTAGGGGTGTTGCTCTGTAAGCATGGCTGATGTTCGAGTAAACATGGTCCAGAGTGTTGTCACCTCTAGTAGCAAAGCCCACAAACTGGGCAAATTTAGGAAGCACAGTCTTTAGGCGCGCTTTATTGAAATCGCCGGCAACAATAAAACCCCCACCGGGGTGGGCGAGCTGTTGTTTATTGATGGTGGTGAGCAAGAGGCTGAGAGCCGTGCCAACGTTAGCATCTGGCGGTATATAAGCAGCTAGCACCATCGCCACAGTAAACTCCCTCGGGATGTAAAAAGGTCTGCACGAGACTGCCAGAACCTCTGAACCAGGAGAACAGTGTGTGTGAACGGTCCTGCTGTTGCAACACCATTCGTTGTGGACGTAAACACAGAGCGCCCCTCCTTTGCTTTTACCTGGGTCGCTGTTTCGGTCCTGTCGGTGTAGCGTGCGGCCTGCTAGCTCGACGGCAGCGTCGGGGATCAGCGGGTGTAGCCACGCTGCAGTTCCGTGGCTATCTGCAGCTCCAGTTCGTCCATCTTGTGGCTGATGGATCTGGCGTTAGACAGGAAAAGGCTCGGGGGTGCTGGCCGGTGAGGTTGTTTACGTAGCCTAGCATCCGAACCCGACCGGCACCCCCTCTTCTGTTTTCTCTCCCTCCGCCGCCTCCTGCGCTCGCTGGGCGGGCATACCATCCACATATTGTTTTATATGTTTATATTTTTACTGTGAAGCTCTTTGTGGATTTTATCCTGTGAAGAGATCAAATACTTACAGGGGATGGCCTGAAGGTCAGAGGTTAACCGGATGAACTGATTTGTTAAAACTGGGTTGAACTTGATCAGTTCTTCTGAGAGGAAACAGGCAGCATAAGATCATCTGATTTACAGGAACGTGAGATTATTCCACGTAAAACCCACATGGGAGCCGATGGGACTGGTGGTCGTGATTTAAAGAATAAACGAAGCTATAAAGCTGTAAGTTTGTTTGTTTAAATGCTGTCACTGTTTTGCAAATTAAGATAAACAGAAATAAGTAGAAATATTACTTTAGTTTATAATAATTTTATTTTAAATGTCTTTGTGAAAACAGAAAAGTTGTCCAACAAACAGCTGATTATGACTGTATTAATGAAAAAGTCTGTTTTTCTCTTTTTTATTTTTTTACTTTTTCAGACAAAAGTGAAACTTTCAAGATTGTTTTTCTTTGTTGAACCAAGAACTAAAAAAGTAAAAACCTGGAAAAAAGCTATGCGTCCTTCTGAGGAGCCAAACTGATGAGTCGTGATCCTGTAGGGAACACACACACACACACACACACACACACACACACACACACACACACACACACACACACAGGTTCCTGAAAACACTTCCCGGAAACAGTGAGGAGGCGGAGGAGATGCTCACATCCTCCCAGCTCTTCCCGGCAGTCAGACCCCTCACGAGATGCTGCGCACCATAACCACAGAGCGATCTGATTGGCTGCTGAGGAGTCTGAGCTGAGGGCCAATCAGAGAGCAGATATCAGATGCATCGGACGATGAAGGTAGAGATGAGAAGGAGCGAGGATTCCTGTAATCGATGTCAGTGTGTGTGTGTGTGTGTGTGTGTGTGTGTGTGTGTGTGTGTGTGTGTGTGTGTGTGTGTGTGTCCTGCTATTTTCTCCATATTTCAGGCACGTCACCCAGATCTGACCGTAATCCTGGTTCTGATCCGAGCAAAGGTTTGTCCAAGGCCTGTCCCGGTATAAGATGACTCATTTACCCACAATGCAGTGGGAAATCCTGCAGCAATGAAGTTGTGCAGATGTAAAAACACTCGTAAGTCTGATGCTTCAGACACACACACTGGCCTCCTGATGTTTAGGTTCTAATCAGAGGAAGGAGATCCTCCACCAGCAGCAATAACACAAACAAATGTGAAAACTATGTAACTGTTGCCATGGAAACACCCCTAAAGCCAACATTTGCTTCAGGCGACGGTGGCACAGGAGTTAAGATCTCGCCCCGTAATCGGAAGGTTGCAGGTTCGAGCCCCGCTCAGTCTGTCGCTGTCGTTGTGTCCTTGGGCAAGACACTTAACCCACGTTGCCTGCTGGTGGTGGTCGGAGGGACCGGTGGCGCCAGTGCTCGGCAGCCTCGCCTCTGTCAGTGCGCCCCAGGGCAGCTGTGGCTACATCGTAGCTCATCCCCACCAGTGTGTGAATGTGTGTGTGAATGGGTGAATGACTGGTTGTGTTGTAAAGCACCTTGGGGGGTTCCAGGACTCTAGAAGGCGCTATATCAAATACAGGCCATTTACCTTTGACAGGTTGATGTTTGAAGTTTTCCTTCATTTCATTGATTAACAGTCTGTTGAATAGCTAACAGTGACCGGTTGAACTGAGCTGGTTTTGAGTTGTCGGTGCCGGTCGTCTCACAGTGGACCTCTCTCTGGGGACTCAGTCTGTTGGCTTTGGACTCAAACGTTGTGTTCTTCTACGTTTGTTTGACGTTGTCGTCCAGGACAGCAGACCAAACACAAACAAGGGCAAACATAAAATAAACCAAAGTCAAACATGCTGACGTGCTTTCGGCTCAGATCCATCCTCGGCGGCAGTTTGGACACATCTGGGACTTTCATGTCCTGTTGAGACCCAACCAGACATCCTTCTTTGCTCCAACTTCATGAACGTACAAGTAAAGGTGAGTCAGGGTTTGTGTGTCCATGCAATGAAAATAAAGACGTGTACAAAATTGTTGGTAGCCTCTGGTCAATGGAAGAAAAACCCACAACGATCACAGAAATAACTTGAATCTGACAAAAGTCATCCATCCATTCATCTATTCATCCATTTTCATCTGCTTATCCGGAGTCGTGTCGCGGGGGCAGTAGCCTAAGGCGAGAGGCCCAGACTTCCCTCTCCCCAGCCACTTGGACCAGCTCCTCCGGGGGAATCCCAAGGCGTTCCCTGGTCAGGTGAGAGACATAGACCCTCCACCGTGTCCTGGGTCTACCTTTAGGTCTCCTCCCAGTTGGAAGTGCCCGGAAAACCTCACCAGGGAGGCGTCCAGGAGGCATCCTGACCAGAGCCACCTCAACTGGCTCCTCTCGATGTGGAGGAGCAGCGGGTCTACTCCGAGCCCCTCCCGGATGACCGAGTTTCTCAGCCCCACTGGGCTCTCCCTTAGAGATGTATGAGTCATATCTATCTGTCTATCTATCTATCTATCTATCTATCTATCTATCTATCTGTCTGTCTGTCAGGGGCGTGTCCAGGGAGTGGCCTGGGGTGGCACATGCCACCCTTAGAATCTGATTGGCCACCCCCAGGTGCCACCCTACTAAGTTCCAGTTTAAACTGACTTTACATTGTCGACAAAAGGCTTGGGTTGTAAACTCCAAAAATAGTGTGTGGTAGCATGCACCTTTAACATCGTCTTCTAGCCCAGGCCTACAGAACATTTCTGTAGTATTAATATTATTTATTATTTTTTCATATTCACATAAATAGTATTTAGAGTCCCACTCATCTCCAGTTGGTGGCAGTAATGCAACAAGAAGTGACTTGCTAACCACCACAAAACTAGAAGATGAATAGAAAAAAATGGTGATTGTGCAATGTGAAACTCCAAAATTCACTAGAAAGTAAATAAATAAATAAACGATTTGTGTAAATAAATAAATAAAAATAACCATTGGTGCCACCCATGCATAAACAAGTGCCCCACATGGGCCACCCCATTTTAAAAGTCCTGGACACGGCTCTGCTGTCTGTCTGTCTGTCTGTCTGTCTATCTATCTATCTATCTATCTGTATGTATAAATATATAGATAGATATAGATCTATCTATAGATATATAGGTATAGATAGAGATATAGATATAGATGTAGATATAGATATAGATATAGATATAGATATAGGCCGTGTTCGAGTTGAGCTGCGCCTCGCCTGGAAAACAGACGAGAGGAGACGGAAGCAGCAGGGGGAGTGGCTGAAAGCCGGCGTTTAGTCGGACACAATTTGTGGGCTCAACAATGCCTCTTGTACATCATCTTATTATGTTTTGGGAGACGCCCGTGTCATTTCCTGTCAAACAATAACTGGCTGGTTGAATAAAGGTAACTAAGTCTAAATTTGCCAGGGGTAGGAATAATTGTGGGTAGCACTGTACGTATAAACATCTGCGCAGAGTATGGACTGGAAGCCCCAAGGTCAAAGTGGTAACACCCCCTAGTGGTCGAGAACAAGAGAGCCAAGCTCCTGTTGGACTTCCAGATCCAGACTGACAAAATGGTGATGGAGAACCAACCGGACCTTGTGGTGGTGGACAAACAACGGAGGACAGCTGGAGTGGTTGATGTGGCGATAGCAAGTGATGCTACATCAGGAAAAAGGAACATGAGAAACTAGAGAAGCACCAGGGCTTCAGAGAAGAACTTGAGAAAACTTGGAGAGTGAAGACATCTGCGGTGCCCGTGGTCATCGGGGCACTCGGGGCAGTGCCCTCCAGACTGGAGGAGTGGCTAAAGCAGATCCCAGGAAAAACATCAGACATCCCAGTCCAGAAAAGTGCAGTTCTAGGAACAGCTAAGATACTGCAGAACCCGCAAGCTCCCAGACCTCTGGTAGAGGACGCGAGCTTGGGAGCAGGAGAGCACCTGCGCAGGGTCAGATGGGATTCTTTTTATTTTAGACATAGAAAATTCTGTGTGCTTTCCAGGAGCAAGAGCAGCAAGAACATTAAAGTCAACGGAACAGCATACGACCCGATTTTAAAGTTAAGAGTTGGGGCACATCTGAGGTCATGAGGAAGCTGATTTCAGCTAAATGGAAAGGAAGCGTGAATCCTGATCTGATGTGTAATTTGCATGAAATTTCAAAATAAAAGGGTGATTTTGTGGTTCAGTGCTGAGAAAAGAGCAGGAATCTGGAGAATCATTGAGCAAAACCACGTCGAAAGATCACCGGTTTGGTTGTAGGCCTGGAAGGAAAACAGAAATAAACGGCTGCAGAACCGTTGCTGCAGGCCTGATCTCCTGTAGATCTACAGCCTGTGGCTCTGAGGATTCATGCAAAAAGTAAAAACCCCACAGGAACCAACCCGGTAGCAGATGGTGACACCAAACAACACCTCCGACGCTCTGACGAGCCTGTCATGCCAAAAGGTAAAAACAGAGTTTTTACGACTCTGAGAGCTAAAAAATGGAACCAGAAGAGGACATCCTGTGATGGTTCTGGCTCAGATGAGGACCAGCATCTAGCAGAGCCAGAAGGCCACCAGCAGTTCCAGCAGAACCCTCTGGGGGTGAAGCCTCTGCTGCTCCTTCTTCGTGGGTCAGAGTGTTTGTGAGCCACCTGCTCTGCCCTGCAGGGGCGTTTTCAGCTCTGGACACATTTACCTGTAATGTCACGGTTTATCCAGCAGATGGCAGCAAACAGATGTCCAAGTGGAACCACTCGGGTTAAAGGTCAGGTTCGTGTTCGACCCTCTGAGGTCCACACAAGGGAAAAATGCTTAATGAGGATAATTACTCATTTTTATTTTAATGTAAAGAGATAAAATGTGTGACTACTTTTTCAAACATCTCTGTATATTTCAGATTTTTTTCGGTTTAGTAGATTTTGTTCCTCGTTAAGTTCAAAGCATCTTTTATTAAAGAGGAAAATAATATTTGCTCTGCTAAACGGTTCACCTGCCACTTCAGCGGGTTTAAATCTCACTTTTATGAGTATTTTATGCAGGGGGAAATTAAATATTCCTAAATGGTGTAATTTCAATTATGAGATGATTAAAGTAAAAGTTTAAAGAATCCACGATTTTCCATATGACTAAAAATGGAAAATCATTTTAAAGGAGACATATGTTTATTTTTAAGATGTAAACATGTTTTGTATTTTTTTTTATGGTTTGATTTAAAACTTGTTTCGTGTCAACTTTGTCAAGTAATGGTTTGTTTGTTTGAAAGTTGTTAATAAAGATTTTTTTAATAGCAGAAACACGTCCGGCATACGATGCGGTTGATGATGCAATAGTCCCTGTCCCAATTCAGCAATTCTGTGCACACTTGTAAGAAAACATTTTATTTATATAATAGATTTATATTATATAAATAATATAATATTTATGTTATATTATGGCTGCATGGTGGGGCAGTGGTTAGCACTGTTGCCTCGCAGCACGAAGGTCAAAGGTTCAAAACTCGCCTTTCTGCGTGGAGTTGCGTGTTCTCCCCATGCGTGTGTGGGTTTCCTCCGGGTACTCCGGTTTCCCCCACAGATCACAACATGCCCTATAGGTTATAAATTGTACGCCGCTTTGGATAAAAGCGTCTGCTAAATAAATAAACATAAACATAGATTTTATTCATCCAGAGGAGATGGCGCTACCAGTTTCAGTACACACAATTCTGAGATCAGACATACATACATATAGACACATGACAAGAATTGGTGACTGTGGTCATTCGTAACCCGAGTCGCGCTACCTTAATAGAGATCAGAGGGTTTACATGAGGATTGGTTCAGGTGGAGGGAAAAAAGGCACTTCAGAGTCACCCTCCACAGGGAGGGCAGCTTTGCTATGCAAAAAACACCTCAGACAGAAATGCAGCAGACTTCAGACATCACACAACATAAGTGTCCACTAGGTGGGGAGGTAGGGTAGATGACTCTCCAAACATCCGTGCATGCAGCCACGATAAGCAGCGCTCGTCACCTCCGTCTGGATGGGGGGGGGATCGTTGGGTTTACAGAGCACAGTGACTCCTGGAACGATTCGGTGGCCTTCACCGGTCGCAGTCCCGCCCAGGCTGGGATAGGGAGACAGAGTTACTATGGTAACGGCAGCATTCCACATTTCTTCTGAGGGGCAGTTATCGCTTCAGCCTCACAGGCTCAAGGGCACCAGATTCAGATAAGAACTTGTTTTGGGGGCCAGACAGAGATAATTTCCTCTCTGTCTTAAAAGTTCCGTTAGTCCTCAACCTCTCAAAATCCAATTATGGCGTAGTTAATCTATCCCAATCCGTGCTGATCCGTCAACTCGCTCCTTGATCGAATCCACCTTCTGTGCCAGAGTCTGAATCTCAGCCAAAGTTCCCAGCTTACGACTCATCTCGACGATTATATGAATTTGTGCGTTCACAGCATGGTGTAATCCATCCCTGAGCTCCGGGATTGAGCCAATATTCCTCGAAAGCTCATTAATTTTCCAGTAAGCCAGATAACCACTCAGGCCAAAAAGCAGGAGTCCCGACACCAACACCACGAATATCCAGACGTCTTTAGAATCCTCTACAGACAGTTGAGAGAGGTTCCACTGTTTCCAGGAGTCCATGATGTGTCCAGCTGGCTCTGTCCCAGAGGGGCACCTGGGAGCCCCTTCTCCCGTTCCCACCGTTGAAAAATGTTGTCAATCGCGTTGAGAGACCAGCTGACCAGGTCCATTTTAGTAATTTCCAGTTTCCAGAAAAAATGCAGAAGCGCCGTCCACCCAGAGACAGACAAAGAGCTTTGGGATAAGATAGGGAGGAGAGGAGGGAAAAGGCGTCTGTACACCAAGAGCCGGAAGAAGAAGTGGCAGCACAGAAGGATGCAAAGGTGAGTTTGGCATCATTTGTTCCCTTAAATGTTTTTCTTCTACATGACATTTTACATTTTTATAACAAATATTTATTTTCCACATATTCCGAAGTTCTTCCTTCATTTTGTTTAAATTCAAAAGAACTGTGGTTCAGTTCTTGCTGCAAATGTTAACTGTATAATATTTTAGTTTGGAGCTTAAGGATTATTACTTGTCTCAGTAAAGAAAAACAAAACAACACGTGTCATTTCTGCTGCTCACACACGACGTGCAGCTGCTTTAATATTGCTCATGCCAGAGAGGCGCCAACAAAGCGGCGCGTCAACGAAACACAACATGATCTTAAAAAAAAGCTTCTTCCCAGTGAGATAAAGCACCGCAGATACGGGCAGTGAGGTTTCTAACCCACGTTGAGAAGGAAACGGGATGTGCGTTTGTTATTTTTGCTTCAGAAAGACTCAAAAATGACCAGGAAACGTGTTTAAATCGCCTTTAAAGTGAATAACAGCAGCTAATGTCGTCCAAATGCAGAAATCTACTGTTTAAAGAATGCTGTAAGGTTTATAACATCACATCTGTGGAAACCAAGTTTGAGTCCATATACGTTTAAGTCCACGTTTAAGCTAAAAACAATTTCATTTGTGTATTTAAAAATGTTAATTTGTTAAAAGAAGTCTTGTTTTGGTCAATTCATGTAGGGTAGAAAATAGGTTACTGTCACTTTAAGAAAAAGCCGGACACACGGGGTGGGGCTGTACAAACCAGTTACGTCCAGCTGAGCGTGGTGAGGAGTAGAGCAGTATGGTTTCTTACCGCAGCGTTGTTTTATTTAAACCGAGGAAAACTTCATTTTGGACACTCCTGTAATTTTCTGTTATCTTTTCATCGGAGTGCTGTGGAAGCTTGTCACCTCATCATTAAACATGCACGAGTAAACCAAGGCCAACGAAGCCTCACCAGCCACAACATCTGTGATTTAACACAACAGCAACACTCAGACTAGCTGTTAGCTCATCAATCCCCAGTGACGTAAACTATTTCTCTGAACAGAGGATGTTCAGGAGGCCACGACGAGTAGGAAGGGACTTATTTATAACTTACACACAGAAACACGTCAGAATCACCAGAATATCCCTTTGTTAGCTCAAAATGTTTCCCCCGCAAGGAATCCTCGATCATCCTGTTGAGCATAAAGGTCCAAATGCAGATGAGATTATTTAGTCCAGGGATTACAAGCCTGGATGACAGCAGATTAAATGTGCTTGTGCCTCTGTGGCGCGCTGATTAATTACAGTCAGCTGCTCGGTGGGGTGGGGTGGGGGGGGGGGGGGGGGGCAAACATTAAGTTCACAAAACTCGACCTTTCGGGTCAAAGTGATGCCATTTTTACACCAAACCAAAAGGACGGGTGACGTTTCTGGGAGGTGACCTCCTTCAAATCAGCACTTGTGCACTAAGTGTGAAAGCTTAGAGGTTATCCTGCAGCCAACAGCGCCATCTAGTGGCTTAGCCGTTAACACACCCTTCCCGCTGCCTCGCTAGCGACCCGTTAGAGGAGAAAAACAGCAGGAGTGAAGAAACAGACGCAGAACCACCATGTTTGAAACACGCTGGACCTAGTTTCCACTCATTTCTTCTCCAGTAAGACATGACATTTGGTAACTAAATCATCTTCATATGTTTACAGGAACTCTTTGTGGTTCCGGTCGTGCGGCTGGGATGGGTCACAAACATCTCTTACCTTCTGCTCTTACTCATCTCGTAAAACAACAAACGACCTGAGGAGGGCGAGGTAAAACGAAGCACTAGAACGAACCAAGACGTCACCGTGATGCCTTCATCGGCCCAGATTTCACAATAAAATGTTCCTTCATCATGATGGTGAAACAAAGGCCCTGTACACGTATTTTAGGAACACAAACACATTCAAGTCCCGCCTGCAGCCCACGTCCCTCTATCAGAGTCTGAGTGTTTGTTCATCTGGGCTTCGGCGTTCTGATGGAGGCGGACAGCCACCACAGAAGAAGAGAAGCCTCTCGGTCCGTTTATCTACAGCAGGTCCCCGGCCTGTTGGCTCTACATGACGCTGCACTTCCCCTTCAGCTTGTCGGCTCGTTTCTGCTTCCCCGAGCGTTTTCCGTCGATGCTCAGGCTCATGTCCCTTTTCTTCTCCAGCGCCAGCAGCTCCTGGAACAGTTCCTTCACATTGGAGTTTGTTTTAGCCGACGTCTCCATGAAGGCACACTTCCAGGCGCTGGCCTGAGCGGCGCCCACCTTCGTGTCCACCTCACGCTGAGCCGTCTCGTCGCTCTTGTTGCCCACGAGCATGATGGGAATCGACTCCACGCTGCTCTTGATGGACAGAACCTGCAAGGGTGAGAGAGGGTCCACCGGTCGGGCGTGTGAGTCAGGTGAAACAATCCAGAAATGTTCTGAATGTTTTGGCTCTTCTCTGAAAGCAGCTGCGCGTTCATCCGAACCAACAAACACTCAGGATAATCTGCCGCTAACGGGTTTAACTGACGGGAAACCAGTGGGTTTGTTTCAGGTCTCGTCCATCAGTGACACAGAAAACAAACGACCCGTAGCCTCTAAACGTGCATTTAAAGGGTCTTTAAAGGACCTGCAGAGACGTGCGTCTGACCTGTTGGTAGATGGGTTTGAGCTCCTCCAGCGACTGACGGCTGGTGATGGAGTAGACCAGAATGAAGGCGTGGCCTTTGGAGATAGACAGGCGCTGCATGGCGGGAAACTGGTGACTTCCTGTTGTGTCCGTGATCTGCAGCGTGCAGACGCTTTTGTCACAGCTGATCACCTGCAGGGGCGACAGGCACGGATTTATCAGCCGGTATCGACCGGTTCAGGGTTTTCACTTGACTGTCACTCCTTACTCAGCAGAGACTTTAACAGAAAACTTCCTACGTGGTCTTAAAATAAATGTGTTTGTTAGTAAAACTTGAAAAAAAAAAGCAATGACGTGGTTCTCTCAGATTTGTCTAAACCTCAGCCAATGGCACGGCTCGGACGGAGAGCAACCACCGGACCATCCGGCGGTCGCACTTTCTCGCTTCCCCGGGTCCTCCGCTGGTGTATTTGTCTAGTAGAGCTGCAGACATGTGGTCATCATTTTAGTGTTTTGGTGCATTAATGAAAACATAAATATTCGTCGGTGTGGTGACCTCCTCGGGATAAAACTCAGCTCTGTGTTGAATTTAAATCAGCTGCAGCTATTGGCTTAAAACAGCCTGGCGTGACGTCTTTGAGTCTCCACCACGATTCCAGCGCAGCCGCTCACGAGCCGATACGAAACCATCCGGCTCAGAGATGCTCGCCTCTGTCAAAAAAACCTCTTTCTTCTGGTGGAAGATGTGGAGAGACAACACTCTGCTGCCCATCTCCGGCTGACTTCGGGCAAACAGCCGGGGTACACCACCCTGCTAACGTTGTTTTTGCCCGTTTACGCTCTTCATGCTGGCCATGAACCCCGTTCTCTTTCATGTCTCTGCAGAACTTTTGCTCACTGTGGTTCTCCGCATGTTTGAAAAAGTTATTGCAATGTGAGACAGAGCAGTCAGGCATGGACTGTAGGCAACGCTGGACTGACCATAGGGCATAGCGGGCAACTGCCCGCTGGGCCGACCCTTTCATCTTTAATGGGCCGGTGTGTCTGTTATTTTATTTGTTTATTTATTTCTGGCCTCTAGTTGTTGCGGACAGTCGAACAGAAGTCTTTTCTGGCCGTTTGTTTGCTGTTAGCATCAACCGGCATGGCCGTGTTTGTTTCGCTTAGCCGGGCTCTTGATACTATTGTCAACACTAAGTCCCACCCCCTACAGCACAGTAGTGACACGCGATTGGTCCAACCTATTCGGGGCCGGAGGTCGGACGGTTTGAACTGGAGCGGTTAAAGATGGATCCTCCTGAGTTTGAAAAACTCCAAATCTCGCGAGAATTCATTTTGCAGTACAAGGTTGCAGACTAAGACTAAAGTCTTAACCCCACTGGGTTTTTTTTTACTTCGGGGGGGGGGGGGGGGGGGGGGGTGTTAACATTGTCCGTTTCTAAACTAATGAGAAGAAACTAAAAAGTCACAGTCCATTTTTATTACCATGAAGAGATAAATGAGAGCAAATGAAGCTATGATGATGTAAATGTAATAGCTGCATAAGATGACTCAGCATTTTTACAGCTACTTGTTCTTACTCTAAATGTTACCAAAGACACAACCTGCAGCCCCCACCTGTCTGTAGGTGTCCTCCACCGTGGGGATGTAGGTGTCTCTGAAGGTGCCTTTAACAAACCGAAGCACGAGTGAGCTCTTCCCCACACCGCCAGCTCCAAACACCACCACCCGGTAGTCGTTACTCTGCTCGGGCATTCTGGAAGCTGGAGTCCACCTTCTCTCTGGGATCAGTCACCTAATGCTGGAGACAGAACCAGAATCAAAGGCCTGGCCTAAGAAATAACAGTTTCGGTGTTTCCCCCACATTAGGGTGGCCATGTGCCTACTGATGACGTCACACTATGGCAACACCACACAAACCACGATGGGACCCTTTTTTTCCAGGTGAAGAGCTAAAGTTAATATCAGACTCTGCCAACAGCAGCGCTCTAAAACAATTCATTTGTAAATCTTTTGCATATTTATTGCTAAATATCATTTTTCTGCTGCTTTAGTGCTACAACAACGTTTATTAATAAAAACTTATTATACCTTGTGTTTTACTACAGCATCGGTAAGCTTACTGTGCACAGATTATTAAAGGGACTTTATGGACTTTTGAATTTTTATGCTCGCGATTGCCCCCTCAGGCCAAAAGCGTAACGGCAGCTTCAATACTAGGCTCGTGCACGAGGCGCATGCTGTACGTGCACACGCCTTAACGAGAATAACAGCTGAGACAGTCCCGTGTGTGTGTGTGTGTGTGTGTGTGTGTGAGTGTGTGTGTGTGTGTGTGTGTGTGTGTGTGTGTGTGTGTGTGTGTGTGTGTGTGTGTGTGTGTGTGTGTGTGTGTGTGTGTGTGTGTGTGTGTGTGTGGCCCGGAGGACAGAGGACAGGAGAACGTGCAGCTAATTAATTAAATAATGTGGTTCTGTGGCTTTCTCTTCAGCACAGCGACAAAGGTTGATGATGGGTCAGTCCTCCTGCATGCTCAGATCATTCCCTTCCCTTGCTTGAAAAATTGTTCCAAAATGAAAGTTGAACCCACATCTTTTTTATCTGTGAATTCAATGCCGTTCGGTGAGTCTCAAATAAAAATTTGGGCGTCTTACTGTAAAAAATATACCATTAATGTAAAAAAGAAACTAAATAAAATATGTTCACATCCAGAATCAAACCGAAGTTTTCTGCATGGGAGTCAGACATCTAACAAGGTGAGCTACACTCTAGTAACATTCACAGTATCTGTAACTTTTATATCCTTGATGACAGCTGAAACAACGTCAAACCAAAGAACGGTTCGGAGCGAAAATGGCTATTTTGTTGCTAATTAGCAGGAAATATCTAGAAGAAAGTTCTACAGAAAGTAGCTAAGGGTCCTCAGAAATGTAGCTAGCTTTGTCACTAGGCGTTAGGAACAGCGACAAAGTGGCACTGCCTCTCTCTCTGCTGCTAAAGCTACAGATAGCAAATGCTACGGGCGATGCCTGAGCGTGAACGCGCATGAAGCAGCCTGCTCGACCCGAGCATCTCTCTTTTTCTGTGATTTTACAGAAAAACAGGCAATCACAGTAAAAATGCCAGGGCTCATTCTACAGGACCAGGGCATAGAGCTCCAGACGTCACGTGACTCTCAGAGAGTAGACGCCATGTTGGCAGGCAACAACTGTAAACAAATTGAACGGGATCGGCTTGGATTTTTCTCCGTCGGAGTTTACTTCACACTTTAAAACCGAAGAAATCGTTTTATATAGTCAGAAACATCTCCGACCCTTACCATGCCCCTGTCTGAGATCTGTCTCGGTGAGACAGATAATAGCAATCCAAAGTGCTTTTTATGTGTGATCTGACAATTGATCAACCATTGCTTAAAAATGAAATACAGCTTAGCCGGTTAATTGCTGTGATCATAAAACACGTAAACGGCAGCACGCAGAACTCACGAGGCAACGTTTTACGTGATGTTTACTTGTTGCTGTGAGTAATAACAGAAAAAGCCCCGCCAAAATAAGTTTAGGAAGCCCACTAAGAATCGTAATAAAAGCATTTAAAATAAATACCATACACAGTTGAGGAAACGTTGGTTTAAGTTCCTGATATGAAGCGGTCGCTGCATATGTGAAAACCTTTACTCTTGGGGTCCCAGTTTCATTTTAGCCCGGTCACTAGCGCGTTTTATTACAATGATCCAACGTTTGCGGCGCTCCGGAACTTTGGGAATCCTGTAGGTGGCTCATTCCTTATGTCGTCCGCGTCTGTTCTGCATCCTGGGGCACAACAGGAATCTACCATATTTCCCGTCTGATTGACTTTTCTGGCAATAACAAATAGCCCAGCCGCGGGCTTCTGCCTGCCAAGATGACGCCGTTTCGATTTGAACTGTTGCATGCCAGGAGAAGTGACGTCAACTCCTGGAGCTCTATTGCAGGAGAATGTATGAAGAAGAAATTTATTATTTCTATACATGTTTTGGCTGTCAAACTTCCTTAGAGTCCCTTTAAGGATGCTTTTTTCAGCTGTGAGATCAGACCGTAGGGTCCATTTTGCCTCCGCCCCCAGAATGCATTGACACGGCCCTGGCTGTGTGACTGAATTTTGAATGTGACCTGAATTGTATCAGATGTATAAATATTACACGTGTATAACTTATTGTTTTATAAAACATGTAGTGGAGATAAATCTACCTACAGTTTACATTCAAGTTTTGTTTTCTTGTTTTTATTTAACTATTTTCCTGTCCTGTCTGTCTCTCATCTTCCTGCATCTCCTCTAAACTCTCCAGAAAAGCTGCTGCCTGGATTCTTACTTTTTCACCTCATCAGTTACTTTTGAGCAGATCAAAGGGATCTCCTGACCGCAAAGCGGAGAGCGCGTTTCGATGCTGCGTCAGTGAGGTGAAATCACCGCAGCACACGATGAGCAGAGCGCGTCAGGAACGATTAAAAGACAGAATACCAGAGGATATAAACAGATATGAACGATCATGTGTTAATAATAAGGTTTTGTTGCGTCACCTTGAGAATGTATCGTACACCAGGCACACCAACGACCAGCGCTCTGCGTCCTCTCCGCTCAGCAGAACCCCGCTACACTGAGAGTCCATAAATATTGAATGGTAAATGGTAAATGGACTGTATTTGATTTAGCACCTTCTAGAGTCCTGGAACCCCCCAAGGCGCTTTACAACACAATCAGTCATTCGTCCATCCATTCACACATTCACACACTGGTGGGGATGAGCTACGA